>NC_053496.1:16450086-16542586 GCF_905171775.1 Rana temporaria
AGAGATTGGTGTTTATTTTTTTATACCTATGTGTATCGCACAGAAGGCTTTTCAAAGCTGAGGCAAGGCTTTCATAAATTTAAAGGGGTTGTAAAGGATTTATTTTTTCCCTAAACAGCTTCCTTTACCTTAGTGCAGTCCTCCTTCACTTACCTCATCCTTCCATTTTGCTTTTAAATGTCCTTATTTCTTCTGAGAAATCCTCACTTCCTGTTCTTCTGTCTGTAACTCACCACCGTAATGCGAAGGCTTTCTCCCTGGGGTGAGAAAGCCTCTTGAGGGGGGAGGGGACAAGCAGGAGTGTCAGGACGCCCACTAACACACAGCCAGGGCCGTCTTAATAGCATCACGGGCCCCCGGGCAAAGTAATGCTCTGGGGCCCCTACAATGATGTCATTGCAGGCAAACAGACATTAAGGGCCATATTCTGAGTATAGTTACGATGGAGTATCTCAGGATACTCCATCGTATCTCTCTTTTTTGGCCCGCGTATCTATGCGAGTGATTCTTAGGCCCCGTACACACGAGAGGATTTATCCGCAGATACGGTCCAGCGGACCGTTTCCACGGATAAATCCTCTCAAAGATTTCCGCTGATTTCGATGGGATGGAGTGTACACACCATCGCATTGAAATCCGCGCGGAAATCCTCTGCCGATGACGTGTCACGCCGTCGCCGCGATTATGACGCGGCGACGGGCGCGACGCTGTCATATAAGGAATTCCACGCATGCGTCAAATCATTACGACGCGTGCGGGGAATCCCTTTGGACGAATGGATCCGGTAAGTCTGTACAGACGAGCGGATCCATCCATTGGAATGGATTCCAGCAGATGGATTTGTTGTGCAGCACAGCAAATATTCGATCTGCTGGAATCCATCCCAGGGGAGATTTCTCCGCGGAAACAGATCCGCTGGCGTGTACACACCATAGGATCTATCCGCAGAAACCCATTTGCTGGGATTTATCTGCGGATGGATTCTATCGTGTGTACGGGGCCTTAGAATCATTTTCGCATAGATACGCTGAAGATCCGACATGTCTAAGTCACTTACACTGTCGGATCTTAAATGTAATTACCCAGCCGGCCGCTAGGTGGCGTTTACGTTCAGGTCTCATTTGTTTATGCAAATGAGCCTGATACGCCGATTCCCGAACGAATTCGCGTCGCGTAACCGTCGCTAACGTTGTTTGCGTAAGCGTAAGGTTACCCCTGCTATATGAGGGGTAACCTTACGCCAGTCCTACGTACGCCATGTTAAGTATGGCGTCGGGTCCGCGTCGTCTTTTCCCGTCGGGTACGTTGTTTTACTAAGTCGTTCTTGAATACGACTTTACATCAATGACGCACACGTCGGCGTCATTGACGTTTTACGCCGAGAACTGGAGCATGCGCACTGGGCTATTTTAAGCCCGGCGCATGCGCAGTTCGTTCGAATCGGGGGCGCGCTTAATTTAAATACAAGCCGCCCCCTTGGAATTACGCGGGGATACGCCGGGCCAATTACACTACGCCGCCCCAAACTACGGAGCTAGTGTTTGGGGAATACAGCACTTGCTCCTGTAGGTTGGGGCGGCGGAGTGTAAATGGCTTATGCTCCGCCCGCCTAAAATATACGAGAATATGGCCCTAAGTAGGTAGAAGGCAGGCTGCCTCCCCTTTGCATCTATCACTCTCAGTGCCATCAGGGGGCCCCCAATTTCGGGGCAGCGTGGGCTCAAGAACCAGCTGCTTTGGGGAAAGTGCAGGGGCCCCCCATGCAGCTGGGGCCCCTGGGCAGTGCCCAGGTGTGCCCTCTCATTAAGACAGCCCTGCACACAGCTCCTTTCTCTATCTGCAAAGTAGAGAGTGTCCTGACTCTCCTGCTCGCCCCCTCCCGCCTCCAGAGGCTTTCTCCACACCAGGGAGAAAGCCTTGCATTACTGTGTGGAGTTACAGACAGAAGAACAGGAAGTGAGGATTTCTCAGAAGAAATAAGGACATATAAAAGCAAAATGGAAGGATGAGGTAAGTGAAGGAGGACTGCACTAAGGTAAAGGAAGCTATTAAGGCTGCATTCACATTGTAACGCCGCGTACGCGGCGTATTTTGCCGCGATTTGTTTACTTATTTACTTATATTTTTTACAAATTATTTCCATTGATGTCTATGCCCAAACGCCAATGCGGCCTGAAAAAAAGGGTCCCGGACTTGTTTTCAGGCGGCAGGCGTATGGCGTTTCGGCGTTCGGCGTGAGATGTGAACCATCTCATAGACATCAATGGAAATTCGCCCCTCCAGCGTATCCAGCGTCGCGCTTCAGGCGTTTTGTCGCCTAGGTGTGAATGCAGCCTTAGGGAAACATTTTTTTCCTTTACAACCCCTTTAAATTTGCGTCCTGTTGAATAAGCGATTCTAGTTGCTACGGTAACACATGTTCACACATGACGCCCTGTGTGAGATATCTGTGTTGCACGTAGCAACCAATCAGATGAAAGCGGGCACCTGCGGATGTGTGCGTTTTTTCTTCCCTTTAACTTTTACACACACCGGCTCCGCGCCCATACCGCACATCGCACTAAATTACGTTGCATTAAATTGAGAAAATTGCGGCTGTAGAATGACATAATTGCTTCCAGCTTTGTGTCATTACAGCTGAAAAAAAAAAATACGATTTTTAGTCACCATAAAACATCTCTTTCCGATTTCCTTCCGTTCACATTCAGAAAACGATGACTGCGCAAAGTGAAGGTAATTTTGATTTTATATATTTTTTTTGTTCTATGTAGTATATTATATGTACTTTTTTTTTTGTCACACTGGGGTGGAGAGGAGTTGCACCATTTTCAGCTTTGCCACCTTTTCTACCCGCTCAATACCACTTCATGTGACCTCGCCGCCCGCCTCGCTGCCGTGCCAGAGCACACAGGAAGCCATTAGCGCAGCTGCAATTACATAGCACATCCATCCAGCAAGCGCTCCTATTTTACTTTAATCTGCTTAAGTGCATTTTCTGCACGAGGTTAAAATCCAACTCCCAGCAGCCCCTGAACTCGCGGCTGCGTCTCCGGCCGACAAGAGAGGGCCAATTTAGTGCTGATTCAATTTGTTCTTTACAAACATGTGTAAGGGCTCTGCCATCGCTCCCTGACCTGCCTCTTATCACATTAACTCCCAAATCTTGTTAAAGACCATATTGATGCGAGGCGTTATTAAGGGTGATTATGGGAACAACAGACAATGCGCCAAAGTGTTTACTAACTGGCTTATATATAATTTTAGTAATATCTCGTCCAGATGGGAGGGCTGCAGACAATAAATCCAGCTTTTCAGCCTTGCCATGAATTGGCATCCTGCACTGTATATATAGAAAAGCCTCATAATAATGGGGACTGAATGGTCCTCATACAGCCTGTCAGCCTGACGCTTTGGCGCGGCGGGGCTTGCGCTTTTGTGTTCAAGCGTGTTTTGCTCGGCTAGAGAGAGAAACACCTTTAAAGGGAAAGCTGTCACCATTCAGGAAGCATGCTACCTGTGTGTGTAGCTTCTAAAGCAGGGGGTCTCAAACTGGCGGCCCTCCAGCTGTTGCGGAACTACAAGTCCCATCATACCTCTGCCTATGGGGGTCATGCTTGTAACTGTTAGCCTTGCAATGCCTCATGGGAATTGTAGTTCTACAACATCTGGAGGGCCACTAGTTTGAGACCCCTGTAAATCAGAAGCTGCCCCCCCAGGGCCGATCCGTAGGCAGGGTGCACAGGGTGCACCCAAGCGCCTCCAGAGGTGGGGGCGCGGAAGTGGCAGAGATCTCCCCTCCCTCCTTCTCTCCTTGTTTGTGTCCGTCCAGAACTAGTGTTTTGAGCATAGGTGTATGTCCGTCCAGAACTGATGTGTCTCTGACCATCTCCTGTACTATGTCTGCAGTCTCTGACCATCTCCTGTACTATGTCTGCAGTCTCTGACCATCTCTTTACTATGTCTGCAGTCTCTGACCGTCTCCTGTACTATGTCTGTAGTCTCTGACCATCTCCTGTACTATGTCTGCAGTCTCTGACCATCTCCTGTACTATCTCTGCAGTCTCTGACCATCTCCTGTACTATGTCTGTAGTCTCTGACCATCTCCTGTACTATGTCTGCAGTCTCTGACCATCTCCTGTACTGTGTCTGCAGTCTCTGACCATCTCCTTTACTATGTCTGCAGTCTCTGACCATCTCTGTTACTATGTCTGCAGTCTCTGACCATCTCCTGTACTAAGTCTGCAGTCTCTGACCATCTCCTTTATTATGTCTGCAGTCTCTGACCATCTCCTGTACTAAGCCTGCAGTCTCTGACCATCTCCTGTACTATGTCAGCAGTCTCTGACCAACTCCTGTATTATGTCTGCAGTCTCTGACCGTCTCCTTTATTATGTCTGCAGTCTCTGACCATCTCCTGTTCTAAGTCTGCAGTCTCTGACCATCTCCTGTACTAAGTCTGCAGTCTCTGACCATCTCCTGTACTAAGTCTGCAGTCTCTGACCATCTCCTTTATTATGTCTGCAGTCTCTGACCATCTCCAGTACTAAGCCTGCAGTCTCTGACCATCTCCTGTACTATGTCTGCAGTCTCTGACCATCTCCTGTACTGTGTCTGCAGTCTCTGACCATCTCCTGTATTATGTCTGCAGTCTCTGACCATCTCCTGTACTAAGTCTGCAGTCTCTGACCATCCTCTGTACTATGTCTGCAGTCTCTGACCATCTCCTGTACTATGTCTGCAGTCTCTGACCATCTCCTGTACTATGTCTGCAGTCTCTGACCATCTCCTGTACTAAGTCTGCAGTCTCTGACCATCTCCTGTATCATGTCTGCAGTCTCTGACCATCTCCTGTATCATGTCTGTAGTATGTCTGGGGGTCTCTCTAACAGACTCTCTAACAGAAGCCCCCTCTGTGTCCATCGGAGAGAGGCCCCCCTCCAGGTCCCAATGAAGTACTCTGCTTCTCTTCCTGTATTTTGTTTATTGTTAAGAGATCATGTAAGGATCCCAGGGTAATGAAGACTTTGTGGGGGAGCATCTCTGCGGTTGAGTCATTGCCACAGAAACATTTGTACAGGGGAGGAGTTAGTAAAATGACCACGCCAATGTGCGGGCGCCAGAAAAATTTCTGCACCCAGGCGCCTGTGACCCGAGGATCGGCCCTGTCCCCCCCCCAATCCATGAGTAATTCTGGGGCAGTCTAAAGGCCCGTACACACGATCGGATATTCCGACAGCAATTGTCCAGTGGACGTGTTCTGTCGCATAATCCGACCGCCTGTATGCTCTCAAATTGTCCGACAACAAACGTGTTCCGTCGGATTATACGATCGTGTGTACCCAAGTCCGTCGGACTAAAATCCAAAGTACAAACAGGCATTCACAGAACCAATGCTAACCATAAGACAACGTTAGCAGAAGTTGCCCAGAGGGTGGCGCTAAAGAGCAGAAAAACCACGTCGTATCATTAATGTTGGTTGAAAAAGTTCTGCCGTCTGTATGAAGAACAAGTTCCCGGTCAACGCCCTTCGGACACAATAACACGGATTTGTCCGATGGAAGTCCGATCGTGTGAACGAGGCTTAACACGTTTTCAGAATGGCAGCTGCAGTCGTAAGGGCAATTCATCATAGCTCCCAACCATCCCTGATTTTGTGGGACTGTCCCCGATTTAGAACAAAGTCCCTCTTTCCTCCTGATTTGTCCCTCATTGTGGTCTGATATAGATACAGTGTAACCTTGGATTACGAGCATAATCCGTTCCAGGAGAATGCTTGTAATCCAAAGCACTTGCATATCAAAGCGCGTTTCCCCATAGAAGTTAATGGAAGCTAAGATAATTAGTTCCACGTTGACTTTTATTACATGCAGTACCGCTTGTGGCCAGAGGTGGGGGCGCTGGAGAGACTCGAAAATACTTGTAGACCGCTCGGATGCACTCAGAAAGCCCTCGGAATGTATTTCCGAAGCGGATTCCGAGTGCATCCAAACGGTTCCCGAACGGCTCTGAGTGTCGCCGGCGCCCCCGCACCTCTGGCTGAATGTGGTACTGCACACCACAGAGGCTTAAATCCTGCTCGTGTTGCAAGACAACACGAGCAAACCGAGTCAGGATAAAAAAAAATATTGCTCGTTTTGCGAAATTCTCGTTAACCGCGTTACTCGCAATCTAAGGTATTACTGTAGTTGTATATAAATTGCACTATTTGGCCCGGATTCACGTAGAAGCGCGCATCTTTGTGCGGGCGTAACGTATCCTATTTACGTTACGCCTCTGCAACTTTGACAGGCAAGTGCCGTATTCTCAAACCAAAGTTGCGGCGGCGTAGCGTAAATAGGCCGGCGTAAGCCCGCCTAATTCAAATGTGGTAGATGTGGGCGTGTGTTATGTAAATTTAATGTGACCCCACGTAAATGACGCTTTTTTAGAACGGCGCATGCGCCGTCCCTGAAAGTATCCCAGTGCGCATGCTCCAAATTAACCTGCAAGAAGCCAATGCTTTCGACGTGAATGTAAAGCCCTATTCGCGAACGGCTTACGCAAACGACGTAAAACGTGAAAAATTTGACACTGGCCGGACGTCCATACTTAACATTGGTACGCCTCATCTACGCCTCATATAGCAGGGGTAACTTTACACCGGGAAAAGCCTAACGTAAACGGCGTATCTGTACTGCGTCGGCCGGGCATACGTTCGTGAATTGGCGTATCTAGCTGATTCACATATTTCTAGGCGTAAATCAGCGTACACGCCCCTAGCGGCCAGCGTAAATATGCAGTTAAGATACGACGGCGTAGGAGACTTACGGTGGTCGTATCTTATACAAATTCTGGCGTATCTGATTCTTTGAATCGGGCGCCAAGATACGACGGCTCGGACTCAGAGTTACGACGGCGTATCTGGAGATACGCCGGCGTAACTCGTACGAGAATCCGGGCCTTTATCTTTAAAAAAGTGTTTCCCAGCGCTAAACTTTTCCAATTTCTATATTTCTGCATTTGTAAATGTCAAAAACCAATATAAAGGAATAATAGTGGTAAAAAAAAAGGTCACTTTAGGTGGAGTTCCACCCAAAAGTGGAACTTCCGTTCTTTGTACTCCCCCCCCCCCCCCCTTCGGTGCCACATTTGGCACCCTTTGGGTGGGGGAAGGGGTGTTTTTTTTTTTTTTTTTTTTTATTAAATTTTATTTTATTGAGATTCAGCATAACAATCAAATGAATACCAAAATATATGTTTTACATAGTATCAAGACAAACGACATTAACATCTCAAAGTATTCTATTAAAAAATAAAGAGAAAATAAAAAAGAAGAAGAAAAAAATAAATAAAAAAAGACAAAAACCAAACAAGAAAAAAACACTTTGGGCGAGATTCATGTAGATTGGCACATCTTTAGAGCGGCGTAGCACATGTCATATGCGATACGCCGACGTAACATAGAGAGGCAAGGCCAGTATTCACAAAGCACTTGCTCCCTTTGTTGCGCCGGCGTAACGTAAATTAGCCGGCGTAAGCCTGCCTAATTCAAAGTAGGAAGGTAGTGGGCGTGATCTATTAAAATGAATCGTGACCCCATGTAAATGAAGGGCCGAACGAACGGCGCATGCGCGCGCATGCTCAGAATCACGTCGCAAATACTCCCTAAGATACGACGGCTCAATGCCTACGACGTGAACGTAACCTACGCTCAGTTCCATTCACGTACGACTTACGCAAACTATGTAAAATACGACGGCTGTTCCCTGGTCCATACCCTAACATGATTTACCCCTGCTTTATGTGGAATAACTTTACGCTGGACGTACGCCTTACGTAGACGGTGTAGATTACAGCGACAGGCACAAGTACGTTCGTGAATCGGCGTATCTCGGTCATTTGCATATTCGACGCGTAAATCAATGGAAGCGCCCCTTGCGGCCAGTGTAAATATGCGCCCAAGATACGATGGCATAGGAAACTTATGTCAGTCGGATAAAGCCACAATTCAGGCGTATATAGCTTTAAGAATCAGGCGCATAGATACGACGGCGCATCAGTGCACTTACGCGGCGTATATAAAGATACGTCGGCGTAAGTGCTTTCTGAATCCGGCCCTTTCTTTCTTGACATACACTATATTCAGGGCTTTTTTTTTTTAGAGAATAGGTGCAGGAACTCCTCCCTTCCAAGTCACCCTTGACTCCACCCCCTACCCACCTCCGAGCACCGTTCCTTGGTTCCACCCCTTACCCACCTCCCAATGCCAATACAGAAACAAGTATCGTTTTGTGGTAAAAGTACAGTAAAACCTTGGTTTGCAAGCATAATTCGTTCCAGAAACAAGCTTGTAATCCAAAGCACTTGTATATCAAAGCATTTTTTTTTACAGGGTATAAAAGAGAAAAGAGGCGCCTCTAAGTGTAGCAATAAGTTACTAAATGTTGTACCTCCATTAAATGTAACCATTGTGCTACACTTAGAGCCGCCTCTCTTCTCTTGTATACTCAGTTGTGACGCTACTCTTATATCAAGACATCGCTTGTATATCAAGGCAAAATTTATTAAAACATTTTGCTTGTCTTGCAAAACGCTCTCAAACCAAGTTACTCTCAAACCAAGGTTTTACTGTATTTTGTACGGAATTTGTTAATAATAACAAGAAAGGCAGTAAAATAGATCTAGCAACAATGGACACCCCAGCGACAATAGATGCATCCCAGCAACAATGGACTCCCAACAGCCAGCAGATCCCTCCCAGCAACGATTGACCTCCTGCAACATAAGACCCACCTCCAGCAACAATAGATCCCCCACCATCAACAATAGACGCCCCCTTCAAAAATAGATCCCCTCCAGCAACAATAGATTCCCCAGTAGCCAGCATCAATAGACCCCCCAGCAGCCAGCAACAAAAACCCCTCCCTCAACAGTACATCCCTCCTAGCAATGACTGACCCCCCAGCAATGGTAGATCCCCCACAAGCAACAGAAGAACTCCCCAGCAACAATAGACTCCCTTCCTTCACAAAATAGATCCCCTCCAGCAACAATAGATCCCCCCAGCAGCCAGCATCAATAGACTCTCCAGCACGTCCCAGAACCTCTTTCCATTACATACATTCAGTTCGGGAGGTGCCGAAACTGCGTTCCCCCGCGTTCCTGCTGAAAAAAAGCCCTGACTATATTATAAAAAGTTGAGACTACTCCGACACTTCCCCAATTAAAGCGGTGGTTCCCCTAAAAATAAAATTTTGACATCGCATTTAGCAAATAAATTACAATTAGAATCGGCTGGTTTTATTTAAAAAATACCTCCGTACGTATCGTTTCCTATATTCGGTCCCACCGCCACTTCCGGGTACGATGCAGGCGGTGGGCGTTCCTAATTGATGGACAGGCATCCGAACGACGCATCCATCGCGTCACGAGATGCCGGAAAAAGCCGAACGTCGGTGCGCATGCGCCGTATAGAGCCGCACCGACGTTCGGCTTCTTTCGGCATCTCGTGACGCGATGGATGCGTCGGTCGGATGCCTGTCAATCAATTAGGAATGCCCACCGCCAGCATCGTACCCGGAAGTGGCGGTGGGAACGAATCTAACAAACGGTATGTACGGAGCTTTTTTTTTTTTATAAAACCAGCCGATTCTAATCGTAATTTATTTGGGAAAGGCAATGTTAACATTTTATTTTTAGGGGAACCACCGCTTTAAGGAGCCCAACCTCCCTGACTGTACAGGTTCCTAGTATCCCTCAGTTTGACAGTCAGTTGTTACACCCCTATCCCAGTGGAGAAGGAGAGATTTTATTAATATTAACTAATAAGGGAGTCAAAACCGACTCCTAAGTGACAATACACTCCGTGAATGATTTGGTCAATCTAGACTTTGAATCACCCGACTTGCCCCCCGCCCCCCCAAAAAAATAAAAATAAAATAAATATTCCTAAATATTAACTCCAAACAATATCCTTATATAAAATCCTAAAATCCATAATGTGTGTGTGAGAGAGAGAGGGAGGGAAGAAGTGAAACGGAAGAAAATATATATATATAATAATAATAATAATAATAATAATAATAAATTCCTTAAAATTTATTGTGCACTTAAAGTGGTTGTAAACCCTCTCTGACAACTTGCACCTTCAGATAAGCCTAGATTAAGGATTACCTGTAGGTGCAAGAAATATCTCCTAAACCTCCAGTTAAGGAGATATTTGCAGAAAGGACTGCACCGATGCCTATTGCGCATGCGCGCCGTAGACAACGGCGCAGGCGCACTGAGCATGGCGGTTTTATCAATGTTTTATCAATGGGATAATGGCGGAAACTCGTGCATGTGTGGGGATCGTGCCGTCCCACGTGCATATGCGGGAGTGACATCATCGCCGATCCGGCCAGTCACAGCGCCGGAGCGGCGATACACGGAAGGGACTCGTAGGCAACATGGCGGCGGCGGCGGAGGGAAACGAGGAGCACTTCGGGGGTTTCGATCCCAGGTAAGTCATTCATAATTAGGTAGTATGCTATGCATACTAGCTCATTGTACCTCTCTCTTGCAGGGTTTTTTTTTGTTTTTCGAGAAAAAAAAAGAGGGTTTACTTCCTCTTTAATAGTGAAAAGACAAAAAAAATAAAAAATTATAATAATAAAAAATAAATAAAATAAAAAAATGTGAAAGAGGCCTCTAAGAGCCACACTACCACCAAGCACCAATTGAAATAACGAATAACTATAAAATATATATATATATATATATTTAAGTAGAACCTCCCAGGAACCTAGAGAGCCTCAGTCGGGTATTGACATCACTGCCCGGGCTCCCTCCTCCTTCCCCAGCCGCCGGGCCAATAGGAGAGAGGAGCGGGGCCTCTCACATGAAGCTTCACTGCGGGGTTCCCTTACTCGCAATGGAGGCAGCTGCAGTGCCGACATCGCTGGACTCCAGGACAGTTAAGTGTCTGATTATTAAAAGTCAGCAGCTGCAGTATATGCAGCAGCTGTTGGCTTGTAACTTTTGCAGTGGTGGGCGGACCTCCTCCATGACTAAGCATCTATCCCTGATGTGAAACATGTTAGCTTTTTTGTCCCCTATGTCCACTTTCTACCATCGATTGCAGTGTTGCATGAATTTTTGGATGTTATACAGCTTTGGATTTTATCCTTTTGTTCATTTTGTTTCAATAAATCGCCTATCAGAGTGCGGCAGTCCAGGAATATTTCTTTTTTCCATAGATTCATTTGTTATAAAGGAAAAATTGTTGTTATATTTATTTTCTATTTATAAAAGGCCCCCCAAAATCTTCAGCACCAGGCCCATGATGTTCTTAACCACTTCCGGACCGCCGCATGTACATTTACGTCGGCAGAATGGCACGGACAGGCACATTGGCGTACCTGTACGTTCCTGCCTAGACGTGGGTCGGGGGTCCGATCGGGGACCCCCCCCCCGTACATGCGGCGGTTCCCGTGGCTGCAGGAGCGATCCGGGACGAGGGCGCGGCTATTCATTTCTAGCCGCCCCCTCGCGATCGCTCCCCGGAGCTGAAGAATGGGGAGAGCCGTATGTAAACACGGCTTCCCCGTGCTTCACTGTGGCGGCTGCATCGATCGAGTGATCCCTTTTATAGGGAGACTCGATCGATGACGTCAGACCTACAGCCACACCCCCCTACAGTTGTAAACACACACTAGGTGAACCCTAACTCCTACAGCGCCCCCTTGTGGTTAACTCCCAAACTGCAATTGTCATTTTCACAGTAAACAATGCATTTTTAATGCATTTTTTGCTGTGAAAATGACAATGGTCCCAAAAATGTGTCAAAATTGTCCGAAGTGTCCGCCATAATGTCGCAGTCACGAAAAAAATCGCTGATCGACGCCATTAGTAGTAAAAAACAAATATAATAAAACTATCCCCTATTTTGTAAACACTATACATTTTACGCAAACCAATCGATAAACGCTTATTGCGATTTTTATTACCAAAAATAGGTAGAAGAATACGTATCGGCCTAAACTGAGGAAAAAAAAATGTTATATATGTTTTTGGGGGATATTTATTATAGCAAAAAGTAAAAAATATTGCATTTTTTTCAAAATTGTCGCTCTATTCTTGTTTATAGCGCAAAAAAAAAAAAACGCAGAGGTGATCAAATACCACTAAAAGAAAGCTCTATTTGTGGGGGAAAAAGGACGCCAATTTTGTTTGGGAGCCACGTCGCACGGCCGCGCAATTGTCTGTTAAAGCGACGCAGTGCCGAATTGTAAAAACCCCTTGGGTCATTTAGCAGCATATTGGTCCGGTCCTTAAGTGGTTAATCTGGCCCTGGGCACACCCCTTGCGCACGTCTATGGTTATCATGGCTCTGTATTGTAAATTAAGTATGGGCCTCCTTAGCGCCAGGTGTTGAGTACCTCCCTGAACCCGCTTATATTTTTATTTCTACAACACAGTATGCTTTATGCACAATTTTTTATTTTTTATTTCTGGCCATTCTCTCTTACAAAGACCTGTCCATCCAGCAATGTGCCAGGTAACGCGCAAGTTCCACACAAGTCTGTGGAATGTTTGAGGCTATACCAACATAATTAACCAAAAAAGCTGCAAATTATCTCATTGTGCCGCACTTCCGCGAGACCGAGGAAGACGAAGGAGAAAAGGTGGAAAAAAAAAAAAAGGCAGCGCCAGATTCTAAAGAAACTTTAATTAGAATGTGATAATAGACGCTATCTGATTCCTGGATAATTACCTCCCCACATTCTGTGTGTGTGTCAGGACCTCACAAAGCTGGGCACATCTCAAGAGCAAACAGTGAAAGTGTAGCCGCCAGAACAATGCGCGAGGACGGGCCAGCCTCCCCGCCTCCTGCCCATTCATCCTCCTTTTATTCTTTCCAATTTAAGCAAATGCTAGTGAAACTGTAATTAAGAAAGCGCTGTGACCCTGATCGCTGCAGCATTAATGAGGGACTATTGATTTTTCTATTATTCCTAATGACCGTACACAGAAATCGCCAGGAAACAAATGGGAAAAAAAGGGCGAAAGTGTGCGTGAAGAAGGATCCAGAGGGGGGGAAGACAGGGAGCCGGCGGGATGGGACCCCGGAGAAATGGAGAGGCCGGAGAAGAAACAAAATGAGACGGGAAAGAAAGAATAAAGAGAAAATAGAGATTATGAATGACTAACGAATATAATACGGGCACTGGAGAGGAGGACTACGAGGACTATTCACAGAGCCTTATGCCGCGTACACACGATCGGTTCGTCTGATGAAAACGGTCTCGTGTGGGCCCCATCGTTTTTTTATCCATCGGTGAAAAAACTAGGAACTTGTTTTAAAATGATCTGATGGTTAAATAAACGATAGAAAAAAAACGATCATCTGTGGGTACGTCCATCGGTTAAAAATCCACGCATGCTCAGAATCAAGTCGACGCATGCTCCGAAGCATTGAACTTAATTTTTCTCAGCACGTTGTTGAGTTTTGCGTCACCGCGTTCTGACACAATCGGTTTTTTAACCGATGGTGTGTAGGCAAGACTGATGAAAGTCAGCTTCATCGGATATCTGATGAAAAAATCCATCAGACCGTTTTTATCGGATGAACCGATCGTGTGTACAGGGCATTAGAGTGCTTGATTATCTGTTGCTTTGTAGCTATTTTTAAAAGTGTGCATAATTTATCATATATATAGTATAGTTGCTGCCTATTTTTTTCCATTAAAGTATTTGTAAACCCAATCACTGATATCTCCAGGGCCGCCATCAGGGGGGTACAGGCAGTACACCTGTAAGGGGCCCGGAGGTCCCCAGGGGCCCGAATGGCAACCCACTTTTTATTTATTTATTTTTGTAAGGGGCCCGGAGGTACCCAGGGGCCCGAATGGCAATCCACTTTTTATATATGTGTGTGTGTGTGTGTGTGTGTGTGTGTGTGTGTGTGTATATATATATATATATATATATATATATATATATTTTTTATTATTATTATTATTAAAGGGCCCAGAGGTCCCCAGGGGCCCCGGATTGGCAACCCCCCCCCCCCTTTTTGTTTTTTTATATATATTTTTATTTTTTATTAAAGGGCCCAGAGATCCACAGGGGCCCGGAGGTCCCCAGTGCCCAGATGGCAACCCCCCCTGTTTTTTATTTATTTTTTTTATAAAAAAAAAGAAATATGTTATCATTTTTTTTTGTTATATATTTTTTTTAATTATTTTTTTTGTTTTTATTAAAGGGTCCGGCGGTCCTCTGGGGCCCCACATTTTTTTTGTTTTAATATATATATATATATATATATATATATATATATATATATATATATATATATACTGTATATATATATATATATTTGTTATTTCTTTTTTTTTTTTTTATTAAAGGGCCCAGATGGCTACCCCCCCTTTTTTATATATATATATATATATATATATATATATATATATATATATATATATATATATTTTAAATATATTTGTGTATTTCTTTTTTTTTTTTGTAAGGGGCTCAGAGGTCCCCAGGGCAACCCCCCCCCCCCCCAAATTTGTGGCACTCCCCCACAAATTCACGCTTTCTCAATTTTCTCAATTAGCGGCGACACCCTCCCCGCTTCTCAATTCGCGGTAGCCCCCTCCCGCTTCTCACTTTGAGACGGCAGCGCCCCCACCGGTTCTCTGCTCCTGGGGGCCCCATTCCCGGCCCCATAATTCCTGATTGCCCATATAAGCTTTAAGCCTCTACCTCTATGTTTTTCACCCCAATGCATTCTATACCTTAACTGCTTGTCGACCAGCCGCCGTCGTTATACGGCGACAGGTTGACTCTCCTGTGCGAATCGCCGTAGCTGTACGTTGTCTCACGCACGCTGCGGGAGCATGCCCCACGGGTCAGGCGGACTCGTCTGCTGTGACCCATGAATGCCTAGTACAGAGTAGACATGTGCAGAACGAAAAAATGTGTTTTGTTTCGTTTTGATTCGTTATTTACATAAATTAGTTTTGTTACATTTTTTCCATTCGTTTAACTGCTTAAGGACCGCCGCACGCAGATATAAATCTGCAGAATGGCACGGCTGGGCACAAGGGCGTACATGTACGTCCCCTTTAAGAGCCCACCCGTGGGTGGGTACTATTCCAATTCAGGAAATTCGGATACAACCAACTCTCCGAATATTGACAATTTGTCCGAATTTTAATTCAGAACGAAACGTACCGCACATGTCTAGTACATAGGCAGAACGGGTTTCTTTGAGAAAATACCGCTAACACCTTTATTGCGGTAGCTTTTTGTAATTATTACCTTTTGATCTTCTGGCCGTTGAGAAGCTACGGGTGATATTGTTTCATGTTGTGTTTACATAAATGTTTCCATTAATTCTTCATAGCATTTAATTTCGCTACTTTCAGCAATTCCTGTTTTCAGTCACTCAGCTTTTATAAATTAAAATTCATATTTTCTTTTTGAAGAATTTTTTATCTCTGAAATTTGCGCTCACTTGTCCTGCACTAATGAAGTCTAATTTAAAAAATAGCAAAAAGACAAATCTTATATATTTTTTTTTTAGTTCTGGATAAAGCGGTGGAAGATTATTTATTCTCAAAAGGGCCGGAGAGCGGTGCAATAATGAGTGTCTAAAAGCAATAGTGAAGCATGGTGGAGGTTCCTTGCAAGTTTGGTTCCGCAGTTCTGCCAACGGAGTTGGAGATTTGGTCAGGACGCAGGATCAATGGTGTCCTTATTGCTGAGAAGAACAGGCAGATACCTATCCATTAGGCCTCGTACACACGATAGGTTAACCAGAGGACAACGGTCTGATGGACCGTTTTAATCGGTCAAAACCGAGCGTGTGTGGGACCCCATAGGTGATTTAACCATTGGTTAAAAAAAGCCAACTTGCTTTAAAATTAACCGACGGATTCCTAACCGATAGGTCAAAACCGATCGTTAGTAGGCACAACCATCGGTTAAAAATCCACGCATGCTCAGAATCAAGTCGACGCATGCCTGGAAGCATTGAACTTAATTTTTTTCAGCACGTCGTTGTGTTTTACGTCACCGCGTTCTGACACAATCGTTTTTTTAACCTATGGTGTGTAGGCGCGACGGACCATCAGTCAGCTTCATCGATTAACCTAGGACAACGGTCCTTCAGACCGTTCTCATCGGATGGACTGATCGTGTGTACGAGGCTTAAGGGTTGCACCAATACCACTTTTTTTTTTATATTGCACATAAACATCAAAATAACAGACTAAAAACAGACATTGCTCTCCCAAATATAATAAATGAACTTCACCGTATTTAACCCCTAACTATTGCTAATACAGCCCCCCCCCCCAACCCCCAACAACACCATTCCCCCTCCTCTCGCGAATCTACCCTCCCCTTACCTCTTCAACCTCACTTCATAATCTTAATTTCACCATATTTCTTCTTTAACTTACATTCTTTCCACGCTTCCCACCTCTCTCAGAACCCCTCTCTTGTATCTTCGTAGCAATGTCTTAGATATTCCATATTATGTATCTCTTCTATTTTATCAAACCATTCACCTATCTTTGGACTCTCCACTTCTTTCCAATTTTTCGGAATCAAACTTTTTGCGGCATTGACCATGTGTATTATCATTGAATTTTTATATTCCTTTATCGGAATATCTACTCCATGAAATAAACATTTCCAAGGTTCCTCTGGTAGGGCTATCTTGGCGATCTCTTTGATATAGCTTGGTATTTCCTTCCAATAGGTCAGGGCTGTCTTAATGAGAGGCAGGGGCGGACTGACAACTCATGGGGCCCCCGGGCAATAGAAGATTATGGGGCCCCCGGGCTTACAGATGGCCACCACGCCAGGAAGCAGTGCAGAGGCGGGGCAGCTCAAATCTCTGGATTTTCACATCAAAAGCATGTCAGTTTCGGGACATTTTAGGGACAGATGTAAAAAAAACACATATTCTTACATACTGTCCCTGGTTTTACTGAGCCTGGCAACCCTGATGGGGCCCCCTAGTGGCATGGGGCCCTCGGGCAGTACCGAGTGACTCAATGGTCAGTCCACCCCTGATGAGAGGGCACACCTGGGCATAGCCCAGGGGCTCCAGCTGCATGGGGGCCCCTGCACTTTCCCCAAAGAAGCTGGTCCTTGAGCCCACGCTGCCCCAAAATTGGTGGCTCCATGATGACACAGAGTGATGGATGCACAGGGGAGGCAGGCTGGCTGCAGTGCGCCGTGCGGTGCAGAACGATACCTATTATTTCACAGAAGGCAGGGAGGGGCAGGGCCGGAGAGCCAGTGATGCTCTGACCCTGCTTGAATACTCGGAACTCGAAGGCTGCGGGGTAGGAGCTGGTGTGGGAGCTGCTGAGTCGGCAGCACTAAGAGCCCACC
Source organism: Rana temporaria (assembly GCF_905171775.1). Classification (NCBI taxonomy): domain Eukaryota; kingdom Metazoa; phylum Chordata; class Amphibia; order Anura; family Ranidae; genus Rana; species Rana temporaria. The sequence continues at coordinate 16,467,461 of NC_053496.1, forward strand.
TGTGGAAGTAGAATTGTGGATGGTGTCATGGTGAGCCCAGCTGTCCAGCACTGTTTGCACTGAAAAGCTTGGAATGCCCGGAGGGATGCTCCCTTCTCGGCCGGCTTTATTGGTATAGGTGAGTGCAGTGCTGGAGGTGGGCACAGAGCCAAAAGTTTACGTGCTCTATATCTCCACTGGAACAGGGGGTACTACATGGATGGAATAATGGTGCTGGGGATATCAAGGGTGTATGGGGGAAAACAATGCTGAGGGGGGATCTGGGGTGTATAGGAGGTAACAATGCTTGGGGTATCTTGGGTGGCTATAGTGCTAGAGCTATCAGGGATGTAGAGAGGCCACAGTGTTGGGGGGTATCAGGGATGTAGTGGGGTCACAATACAAGGGGTATCTTCTGATATATGGTTACAGTGCTGGGGGGGGGGGATATCTAGGGTGTAGAGGGGTCAGAGTGCTGGGGGGATAATCTTGGGAAAAGGGGAAGCTCCGCTTGTCTGCCTCCTACCTACTTGATGTCTGTTTACCTGCACGGTCTCCATTGTAAGGGCCCCAAAGCATTTCTTTGCCCAGGGGCCCATGATGCTATTAAGACGGCCCTGCAATAGGTCGCTATCTTGGGGCATCCCCACCATATGTGGGTCATAGTTCCCACCTGACCACACCTCCGCCAACACTCCATTGTCTGCCCCATTTGGTACTTCCCTAGTGTGTCGGGAGTTCTATACCACCTAGATATGCATTTGTAGTTCATTTCCATCATCTTGTTGTTTACTGTTGATCCATGCACAAGTTTCAGGATTTTTCTCACTTCTTGGTTCCTTCCACGTTTCCCCAGTTCCTTCTCCCAGTTTTTTATGAATGTCGGCACCTCCACTTCCCTCAGAATTTTATATATTCGGGATATATTCCCTCAAGTTTTTTCCATATTACATAGGCGCTCGAATGATGTTAAATTCTCTCCTCCTCTTAACGGGTGGGGAAGCGCCTCAACAAAATGCCTAAACTGGAAGTACCGCCATTCATTTATATCCATCAAATCTTTTTTTGTTTTTAATACTTGTAGAGCGCATATTTTTCCCACTTGTATTATGTCCCGTAATTGTGCGTGTTCTTTTTTTATCCAATTCCCTCCCATAAAATTTTTCCCAGTTGCAAAATAATTATTTTCCTTTAGTGCTCTCAGTGGTGAATTATACCACTACCACTTTTTTAAGACCGAGTACTGAAACTTTTTTTCAAGTACTCGCCGATACCGATTAACAATACTTTTTCAATGTCACACGACGGTGGCACTAATATGCATCACTGATAGGCGTGGACTGTGTCAGTAGATCTTTATAATTTTTATTTTTTTTTACAAATGGGGCGGGCACCATTTAAATTAGGCACGTTCCCACGCCGAGCGTACTGCGCATGCTCCGTCGGGTAAATTACCCGACGTGCATTGCGCTAAATGACGTCGCACCGACGTCATTTGCTTAGACGTTAACGTAAATGGCGTCCAGCGCCATTCACGGATGTCTTACGCAAACGACGTTGATTTTTAAATTTCGACGCGGGAACGACGGCCATACTTAACATGGCTTAGGACAACTAGGGCTCAGCCCTAATTTTACGCGGCGCAACTCGACGGAAACGACATACACTTAGATCGACGGGCCGTTCGGACGTTCGGGGATCGCCGTAAGTATTCATTTGCATATTCTACGCCAGCCGCAATGGCCTCGCCACCTAGCGGCCGGCCTAGAATTGCATCCTTAAGATCCGACAGTGTAATTCAATTACACCTGTCGGATCTTAGGGCTAGCTATGCGCAACTGATTCTATGAATCAGTCGCATAGTTAGGACGGCCGGAACACAGAGATACGACGGCATATCAGGAGATACGCTGTCGTATCTCTTTGGTGAATCTAGCCCTATATATATATCTATCTAGGTCTAGGATTATTGCTCTCGCTCTAACGTTGGCGGCGACACCTCATATGTGTGGTTTGAACTTTTTATCTCACATGGTATTTGCGCAGCAGTTTTTCATACGCGTTTTAAATATAAAAAAAATAGTTTCATGCTTAAAAAACAGTAAAGTTAGCCCAATATTTTTGCATAATGTGAAAGATGAAATTATACAGAGTAAATAGATACCTGAGGCCCTGTACACACGGTCGGTCCATCCGATGAGAACGGTCTGAAGGACCGTTCTCATCGGTTAACCGATGAAGCTGACTGATGGTCTGATGTGCCTACACACCATCAGTTTAAAAACCGATCGAGTCCAACGCGGTGACGTAAAACACAACGACGTGCTGAGAAAAATTAAGTTCAATGCTTCCAAGCATGCGCCGACTTGATTCTGAGCATGCACTGGTTTTGAACCAATGCTTTTGTGTACTAACCGTCGGTTTTGACCGGTCGGTTAGGCGTCCATCGGTTAAATTTTTCGACCGAAGGATAACGGACCGATGGGGCGTACACACGGTCGGTTTGGACCGATAAAACTGAACTTCGGTCCGTTTTCATCGGTTTGGTCCGATCGTGTGTACAGGGCCTAACACGTCACGCTTTAAAATTGCACACGCTTGTGGAATGGCGCCAAACTTCGGTACTTAAAAATCCCCATAGGCAATGTTTTAATTTTTTTTACTGGTTACATGTTTTTAGTTACAGAGGAGGTCTAGGGCCAGAATTATTGCTCTCGCTCTACCGTTCGCGGTGACACATCATATGTGTGGTTTGAACACCGTTTTCATATGTGGGCGGGACTTACGTATGCGCTCGCTTCTGTGCTTCTGCACACGGGGACAGGGGCACTTTTAAAAAAAAAAAATTATTCTTAATTTTACTTACATTTTTTTTATTTTGACACTTGAAAAAATAAATACAAATTTGTATCACTTTTATTCCTATTACAAAACATCCCTTGTAATAGGAATATGGCATGACAGGGCCTCTTTACAGTGAGATATGGGGACATCTCACCTCTAGGCTGGGAAGCCTAAAATAATAATAAAAAAAAAAATGATCACCGCTTCCTACCCGAAGCGGCGCCGTTTTTTTTAATGCATCATGCCCGGCCTCCGACGATCATAGAGACCCTGGCGACCATCTGGTCCGCCGGAAATCTCTATGGTCAAGAACCGGGGCCGGCGGATCCTCTTACCGACTCACTGATCCCTCAGGTGAGTCGGTAGAAGCACCAGAAGGAGGCGGGAGGGGGGATGTCCCCTCTCGCCGCCCGTAAGAATAATCAAGCGGCGGAACAGTTGTAGGGAATCGCCGGCCGAAAACGGCAATATCTGAATGATGCCTGTAGCTGCACCCATCGTTCAGATATAGCCCCACAAAGCCGAGGACGTCTTTAGATGTCCAGCTGTCGGCAAGAGGTTAATATGGCCATAGCTAGGCTGAGTGTATTATTACATTGTAACATTAATCAGCATAGTGAGAGGCTTGTCAATAAATGTTCCTTTAATTATTGAACTGTTGAATGGCGAGCGTTTTTTTTTTTTGCAGACAACAGATTTTCTTTAACCACTTCCCGCCCGGTCAATAGTCGAATAGTCAATTGACGTCCGGGAAGTGGTTGTAAAATCCTGACTGGACGTCTATTGACGTCCTGCAGGATTACATGCCGGCGCGCGCCCGTGGGGGCGCGCAGCGTGGCGATCGGTGGTGCGGGGTGTCGGTCTGACACCCTGCATCTCCGATCTCAGTAAAGAGCCTCCGGCGGAGATTCTTTACCACATGATCAGCCGTGTCCAATCACGGCTGATCACGATATAAACAGGAAGAGCCATTGATCGGCTGTTCTTTCTTACTCGCGTCTGACAGACGCGAGTAGAGGAGAGCCGATCGGCGGCTCTCCTGCCAGGGGGGGTTCGCGCTGATTGTTTATCAGCGCAGCCCCCCCTCGGATGCCAACACTGGACCACCAGGGAGTGCCCCCTGGTGCTCAATAGAGCAAAAATAGGAAAAAAAAATATAAAAAAATCAAATTGAACACAATCGATGCCAATCAGTGCCACAAATGGGCACTGACTGGCAACATGGGCACTGACTGAAATGATGCCCAGCAATGCCATCAGTGCCACCCCTCAGTGTCCATCAGTGCCACCCAGTGTCCATCAGTGCCACCTCTTAGTGCATATCTATGCCCAGTGCCCACCTATCAGTGCCCATCTGTGCCACCTATCAGTGCCGCCCATGAGTGCCCATCAGTGCCGCCTATGAGTGCCCATCAGTGCCGCCTATGAGTGCCCATCAGTGCCACCTCATCGGTGCCCATAATTGAAGAAGAAAACTTACTTTTTAAAAAAAAAATTAACAGAAAAAAATAAAAACTTGTAGCCAGATTCAGAGAGAGTTACGCCGGCGTATCAGTAGATACGCCGGCATAACTCTGAATCTGCGCCGTCGTAAATTTAAGCGTATTCTGGAAACCAGATACGCTTAAATTAGGCTAAGATACGAGCGCCGTAAGTCTCCTACGCCGTCGTATTTTAGGGTGCAATATTTACACTGGCCGCTAGGTGGCGCTTCTGTTGAGTTCGGCGTAGAATATGCAAATGACTAGATACGCCGATTCTGAAACGTACGTGCGCCCGAACTTTTTTATTTACGTTGTTTACGTATGGCTTTTTCTGGCGTAAAGTTAGTCGAACAAATAGCTGGCCTAGTCAATGTTAAGTATGGCCGTCGTTCCCGCGTCGAAACTTGAAAATTTTATGTCGTTTGCATAAGTCGTCCGTGAATAGGGCTGGACGTAATTTACGTTCACGTCGAAACCAATACATCCTTGCGGCGTACTTTGGAGCAATGCACACTGGGATATGTACACGGACGGCACATGCGCCGTTCGTAAAAAACGTCAATCATGTCGGGTCACCACCCATTTACATAAAACACGCTCCCCTCATCCTCATTTGAATTAGGCGCGCTTACGCCGGCCCCATTTACGCTACGTCGCCGTAACTTAGGAGGCAAGTGCTTTGTGAATACAGCACTTGCCTCTCTGACTTACGGCGGCGTAGCGTAAATACAATTTTTTAATTTTCGGTCTTTTTTTAGTTGTTGCGCAAAAAAAAGAAATCGCAGATGTGATCAAATACCACCAAAAGAAAGCTCTATTTGTGGGAACAAAATGATAACAAAGGGCCGGATTCAAAGAGATTTGCGCATTATTTACGGAGGCGCAGGGCAAGGTTTTTGCCCTGCGCCCCCGCAAATTTGCTCCGCTGCCCTTGATTCACGGAGCAGAAGCTCCGTAAATTGCGCGGGCGCGCCGGCAAGATGCCCGGCGCAAGAGCACGCAATTTAAATGATCCCGTAGGGGGCGGGAATCATTTAAATTAGGCGCGTTCCCGCGCCGATTGTAGAGCGCATGCTCCGGCGGGAAACTTTCCCGACGTGCATTGCGGCAAATGACGTCGCAAGGACGTCATTTGCTTCAAAGTGAACGTGAATGGCATCCAGCGATTCACTTACGCAAAGTACGTACAATTCAAATTTCGCGACGGGTATACGTAACATGGGCTGCCCCTGCTAATAGCAGGGGCAGCCTTGCGCGAAAACCGCCGTACGTAAACGACGTAAATTGCGTACGCAGGGCTCGCGCAACGTTGTGAATCGGTGTTAGTATGCAATTTGCATACTATACACTGAGCACAACGTGAACGCCACCTAGCGTCCACCGCAAGAATGCAGCCTAAGATATGCGGGCATAAGAGCCTTATGCCGCGCAGATCTCAGGCTGCAGTCGGCGTAACGAGGTTCCTGAATCAGGAGCACTCGTTACGCCGGGGCAAGTAAGCAATTGCGCTGTGTAACCTATGGTTACACAGGCGCAATTGCTTCTTGAATCTGGCCCAATGTCATTTGGGTACAGTGTAGCATGACCGCGCAATTGTCATTCAAAGTGCGACAGCGCTGAAAGCTGAAAATTGGCCTGGGCAGGAAGGTGCGTAAGTGCCTGGTATGGAAGTGGTAAAAAAAAAAAAAACCCGTTGACTGCTCCTTCTGACTGTATATCCGCTACAGTCCTTCCAAGGCGAGAATATCACATTGACACATTGGTGAAATTTTATCATTCAGTTTTTCGGGAAAAAGAGCAAAGCACAGAAGGCGCCAAGAGCACGCGGAGAGCGGGTGTCCGCTGATCATGCCCCTCGGATTCAGTGCTGAATTAAAATCCCATTTCCAGGGGCCGCCAAGCAGCCTGAGCAGTTAAATGCAGATTTTAAGAAAATTGAAGTCGTATTAGAGCGGGACCCGCAGGTTGCGGAATCGAGCCGGAGCTGAAATGTGTTGCGCAAATACACCAAAATTGCCTTCTAATCAGCTATTGAATAATATTGTCATCTAATGGATTATAATAAAATAAAAGCTGTTATTAGAGGAAAACATTATCTAAAAAAAAAGAGCAAAAGGAAAAAAAAAAAAAAAAAGCTGTTTTATTCGCTTCTCCCTCCCCCTAATGTAAGTGGAAGGGGGGGAGGGGGGGGAGATTTAAACAGGTACATTGTGTGCTTATGTGCAAGTGATTCATAGTAGAGGCTGCTGAAAATGGCTTTAAACAACGAGGCGAACAAAAGCTTCCTAATAAAAGAACAAAAAGAGTGACCGTCCCCCGAATATGAAGAGGAAAGGAACTGGAGGAGACAGAAAAAAAAGGCGCCCCCCCCCCCCCCTTTTATCCTTTCCCTCTCTATTGGAGTAATTAGGTATATGCTGCAGTTAATGTATTTGCGGCAGAGAATGCCTGGGTGTCCCATTCTCTCGCTGTTACCTTTGCACCCATAGCAATGCGACGAGTAGTGCGCAAGAGATTAGCCCGCCGCTGCCACCGCCATCACGCTCTCTCCTTTTTTTTTTTTTTTTTTTACCTCTTGTTAGTCTGTGCCAACTTTTAATTCTTTTCTGCTTCCAGCCTAATCATATTCCGCTCTTTAGGGGTATATTTTCCTAATGCTTCATTTGAAAAACGCGTTCGGATGTGCGGAGAAATGTGATCAAAGCGGCTTTGTTGAATAGGCAGAAATGTTTTTAAAATCACAATGGTGCCCAATGCCAAGTAAATGCCATATTGTAGATTTTTAATCAGCCAGAGCTAGTAAGCTATATTTTTATTAGTAGGGCCAAGTTTTATTAACCACTTAAGCCCCGGACCTTTATGCAGCTAAAGGCCCAGGCCAGGTTTTGCGATTCGGCACTGCGTCGCTTTAACAGACAATTGCGCGGTCGTGCGACGTGGCTCCCAAACAAAATTGGCGTCCTTTTTTTCCCACAAATAGAGCTTTCTTTTGGTGGTATTTGATCACCTCTGCGGTTTTTATTTTTTGCGCTATAAACAAAAATAGAGCGACGATTTTGAAAAAAAAAACAATATTTTTTTACTTTTTGCTATAATAAATATCCCCAAAAACATATATATAATTTTTTTTCCTCAGTTTAGGCCGATACGTATTCTACCTATTTTTGGTAAAAAAATTTGCAATAATCGTTTATCGATTGGTTTGCGCCAAATTTATAGCGTTTACAAAATAGGGGATAGTTTTATTATTTATTTATTTTTTACTACGAATGGCGGCGAACAGCGATTTTTTTTTGTGACTGCGACATTATGGCGGACACTTCTGACAATTTTGACACATTTTTGGGACCATTGTCATTTTCACAGCAAAAAATGCATTTAAATTGCATTGTTTATTGTGAAAATGACAGTTGCAGTTTGGGAGTTAACCACAGGGGGCGCTGAAGGAGTTATGGTTCACCTAGTGTGTGTTTACAACTGTAGGGGGGTGTGGCTGTAGGAATGACGTCATCGATCGAGTCTCCCTATAAAAAGGATGACTCGATCGATGCAGCCGCCACAGTGAAGCACGGGGAAGCTGTGTTTACATACGGCTCTCCCCGTTCTTCAGCTCCGGGGAGTGATCGCCCTCGTCCCGGATCGCTCCCCGCGGGTTTCCGACCGCCGCATGTAGCGGGGGGGGGGGGGGGTTGACCCCCGACCCCGAGAAAGGTGGGGACGTACATGTACGCCCATCTGCCTGTACGTGCCATTCTGTGGACATACATATACATGCGGCGGGCGTTAACCGGTTAAGGGGCAAAAGAGGGTATTTATATTAGTAGGTAAAATTAGGTTCCTCGGCTTATATTCGGGTCGGCTTATACTCGAGTATATACGTACCTCAGAACAAAACCCCCATATCATAGCCCGGTCCACGCCGAGGGAGCAGACATCTTGACCTTGGCGTGTCTTCCAGTTTCCGCAGACATGTCCGACCGTGTGTAGGGCCTAGCGGACAGGTTTCCAGCGGACAAAAGTTTCTTAGCATGCTAAGAAACTTGTCCGCTGGAAAGCTGTCCGTCGGACATGTCCGATGGTTAGTATGACTCATCGGACATGTCCACTGGTTATGACGTATAACCAGCGGCCCAAAATCCCGCGCATGCGTCGAATTGATTCGACGCATCCGTGGAAGCATTGAACTTCCGTGTCAGAGAACGTCGGTGTCTTCTACGTCACCGCGTTCTCTGTCCGCGGGGATTTTGGTCTGATGGTGTGTACACACATCAGACCAAAACCTCCCAGCAGACATATTCGATGAAAACGCTCATCGGACCGTTTTCATCGGACATGTCTGGTCGTGTGTACAAGGCCTAAGATGTCCTTCACATCTATTAAACAGGTGATCTCCTGGCTAGAGCACCAGTAGGGTGAGACCCGGCAACCTGATTGGCTGGGGGGGGTTCATTGTTAGCAAAGCAAATTCCTTCGCTTTGCTAACACACAGCTGAGTGAACAGCAAACGCCCAACAGGGCACCCGCTAATCACTGTTTTGGGTGCCTATTGGAGCCTACGGCCATAATCAGGTGCCTCCAAAAAACACCCCCGCCACCGTAATTCAGATGCCCGCGCCCGAAAAATGGACGGGACACCTGAAAAGGGGGTGTCAGCAGCGACCATACATAGATTCATGGAATGCATGAATCTATCTATGGTGATAGAGCGGTGCAGAAGAGAGGGGGCGGCGATCCTGCGCCCTTTATGGACGCACCCCCACTGCTAAAGTGTTCAGGTTTGGCTTGAAGAAAAAGTGGCAAGCCTGGTGGCGGTGCCATAAACAATCGAATGCGTAATTCTTGTGCGTTTTTGGGAAAGAGCACAATTTTGCACGTGTTAGGCCCCGTACACACGACCAAACATGTCTGCTGAAACTGGTCCGCGGGCCAGTTTCAGCAGACATGTTCGGTCGTGTGTAGGCCCGAGCGGACAGGATTCCAGCAAACATTTGCCCGCCGGGCCTTTTCCCAGCGGACAAATATTTCTGGACTTGTTTTAAAACAGTCCGCTGGAATCCTGCCCGCTCGGACATGTACGGTCGTCAGTACAGACCTACCGTACATGTCCGAGCGCCCGCCATCCCTCGCATGCGTCGAATGACTTCGACGCATGCGTGGAAGCATTTAACTGGCAGGCCCGCCCACGTCGCCGCGGACACGCCCCGCGTAGTGTTTACGCGCGGATTTCTGTACGATGGTTAGTACAGCCATCGTACAGAAATCCCCGGCCAGACATGTACGGTGAAAACGGTCCGGCGGACCGCTTTCATCGTACATGTTTGGTCGTCTGTACACGGCCTAAGACACATAGATATGGGCCGAGCCTGAAGCTACTCGACCCAAAGCTCATCCTTGGTGTCAGAGTCGGCACTGCTGCCTGGTGAGACGCGGGTAAGGAATGTCACCGCCAGGGTAGGGGACAGAGGATTGTGAGCGTGTCGTGGACAGGACTGCATGCTACGCACGTTCCCATGGAACTAACAGCGATTGCTGATTATATTTAGCGATTTTCACATCTCATTTAAAAACAAAACAATACCTTTGCCGTTCCATTAGGCCCACCATTCTGCTTTAAAGGCATCAAAATCATTTCTGGAATGTGCTATGAAATAAAGATCCTGCTTTTTATTTTTTTACTTAGGGAGGAACATTGTATTAATGCGGCAATCGCCTCTCCATAACGTAGTACAATGTGGGATCGCTTTACACAAAGGACGGCTATTTAATTAGGAATATTATTGACTTGGTTCCACTTTGAAGCAAATGCCTAAACATTTCTATAGATCTATACACGAGCATTGTTCCTGCACGTGCGCATGTGTCTCCTACACCCCTCTAGGGGCCCCGGCTTGGCTCCTCTCTGGCTGTTTTCACGCAGTTGATAAAAATGATCTCTTACTTCGGAGCCTGAAAGGAGCCCTGGGACAGATCAGTTTATCTCCTGCGACCTCCCAGGGCATCTGCTGCCTACAAGTTCTAGTCTTGTAATGCACAAGTAACAAGCCTCACATAATGCATTATTAAGTAATAGAGTGCTGTCTGTAACCACACAAACCTGATGACCTGTCCCCCCCCCCCCCCCCCCCCCCCCACATGTTACCACAGAGGCAAAGACATGACAGGGGAGAGGTGTCCATTTTCTGCCTAACCTCTGATCTGCAAATCATAATGTGATCTATAGATTTTCAAGACTCTTCAGAAATAAATATGCAAGAAACAATGCACAGTGCCCAGAGCAACCCGACAGAATCCATCTTATACCTGCTTAACAACAGTAAGGAAGATTCTGATTGGTTGCCATGGATACTGGTGGTGCGTTAGTGTTTTGTCCCTAACCTCTTAATTGACTAAGTCCCGTTGCCTTCTCTTAAAGTGGAGGTTCACCCAAAAACATAATTTTTAACATTAGATTGATGCTCATTTTGTGAAGGGGAATTGGGTGTTTTTTTTTTTAAATCGAAGCAGTACTTACCGTTTTAGAGAGAGATCTTCTCCGCCGCTTCCGGGTATGGGCTGCGGGACTGGGCGTTCCTATTTGATTGACAGGCTTCCGACGGTCGCATACATCGCGTCACGATTTTCCAAAAGTAGCCAAACGTCGGTGCGCAGGCGCCGTATAGAGCGGCACCGACGTTCGGCTTCTTTCGGCTACTCGTGACGCGATGGATGCGACCGTCGGAAGCCTGTCAATCAAATAGGAACGCCCAGTCCCGAAGACCATATCCGGAAGAGGCCTAGAAGATCGCTCTCTAAAACGGTAAGTACGGCTTCGATTTAAAAATAACACCCGATTACCCTTCACAAAATGAGCATCAATCTGTTAAAAATTGTTTTTCGGGTGAACTCCCACTTTAAAGGCAGTGGCAGCTGGTGCTCAAAGTTTTGGGGGGCGCAAACAAACTGAAAAAAAAATCCATCAATTGCAGCCACTGTGCCATCAAACGCAGCCACTGTGCCATCAAACGCAGCCACCTTGCCCATCAAACGCAGCCACTGTGCCCATCAATTGCCTCCACTGTGCCCATCAAAGGCAGCCACTGTGCCATCAAACCCAGCCACTGTGCCATCAAACACAGCCACTGTGCCCATCAAACCCAGCCACTGTGCCCATCAAACGCAGCCACTATGCCCATCAAACGCAGCCACTGTGACATCAAACCCAGCCACTGTGCCTTCAAACACAGCCACTGTGCCCATTAAACACAGCCACTGTGCCCATCAAACGCAGCCACTGTGCCCATAAAACGCAGCCACTGTGCCATCAAACGCAGCCACTGTGCCCATCAAATGCAGTCATTGAGCCCATCAAACGCAGCCACTGTGACATTAAACCCAGCCACTGTGCTCATCAAACACAGCCACTGTGCCCATCAAACGCAGCCACTGTGCCCATCAAACGCAGCCACTGTGCCCATCAATTGCCGCCACTGTGCCCATCAAACGCAGCCACTGTGCCCATCAAACATAGCCACTGTGACATCAACCCAGCCACTGTGCCCATAAAACGCAGCCACTATGCCATCAAACGCAGCCACTGTGCCCATCAAATGCAGTCATTGAGCCCATCAAACGCAGCCACTGTGCCCATCAATTGCCACCGCTGTGCCCATCAAGAGCAGCCACTGTGCCCATCAAACGCAGCTACTGTGCCCATCAAATGCAGCCACTGTGCCCATCAAATGCAGCCACTGCGCCATCAAACTCAGCCACTGTGCCCATCAAATGCAGCCACTGTGCCATCAAACGCAGCCACCCTACCCATCAAACGCAGCCACTGTGCCATCAAACGCAGCCACCGTGCCATCAAACGCAGCCACTGTGCCCATCAACTGCCTCCAGTGTGCCTATCAAACGCAGCCATTGTACCCATCAAATGCAGCCACTGTGCCATCAAACACAGCCACTGTGCCTATCAAAACGCAGCCACCGTACCCATAAATTGCCATCACTGTGCCATCAATGCACTGTGCATAGGATGCATTAAGGTGAAAAAAACATGAACCCATACAACCCCTTTAATTGTAACCATATTGCTACACTTAGAGGCACCTCTCTTCTCTTTTAAACTCAGTTGTGACATGACGGTACTTGTATATCAAGACATCGCTTGTATATCAAGTAAAAAATTATTAAAAAATGACTGTACATCTAAAGCCATTGAAGAGAACAGGAACCATAGGCAAAGCTACATTCAGCATCCATATTAGTGAATGGAGGGGCTGCACATACTGGGGTAGATTCAGGTAGCTATTACGTATATCCAGATAATCCGTAATTTCAAATCTGCGTCGTTGTATCGTTACGCCGATTCTCAAAGGCATCTGCTCAAAAAATAGGCTTCCTCCGCCGACGTAACTTGAATGCGGCGGCGTATAATTGTGTGCAATATTACGTTGGCCGCTAGGGGCGCTTCCGCTGTTTTCGCGGAGAATATGCAACTTACCTAGATACGTCGATTCACAAACGTACGTACGGCCGGCGCAATTTATTTACGTCATTTACGTTAGACTTTTTCAGCGTAAGGTTGCTCCTGCTATTAGGTGGCGCAGCCAATGTTAAGTATGGACGTCGTTCCCGCTTCGAAATTTGAATTTATTACGACGTTTGCGTAAGTCGTTCGCGAATAGGGCTGGACGTAATTTACGTTCACGTCGAAAGCAATGACGATTTGCGTCGGAATTTCGAGCATGCGTCGTTCGTAAAAAACGTAAAATACACGGGGTCAACCTAATTTAAATAAAACACGCCCCCCTCAACATCATTTGAATTAGGCGCGCTTACGCTGGCCCCATTTACCCTACGCCGCTGTAAGTTAGGAGCAGTGACGGCCCAAGACATTGTGCTGCCTGGGACCAAGAATGAAATGCTGCCCCCCCCAGAAAAAAAAATCACGCCAACCAAAAGGCCCCACATTCATTATTTTATATCATGATAACTAAAGGGGACCCGTCATGGCTCTATACATGTATATAGGAGTATAAAGAGGACCTGTCATTACTCTTTACATGTAAAGGAATATCAAGAGGACCTGTCATGTATACATGTATATAGGACTATAAAGAGTACTTCACATGGCTCTATACATGTATAAAGGAGTATAACGAGGGCCTGTCATAGCTCTATAGATGTATAAAGAGGACCTGTCATGGCTCTTTACATGTATATAGAGGACCTGTCGAGACTCTTTACATGTAAAGGAATATAAAGAGGACCTGCCATGGCTCTATAAATGTATATAGGAGTATAAAGAGGACCTGTCGTGGCTCTATACATGTATAAAGGAGTATAACGAGGGCCTGTCATGGCTCTATAGATGTATAAAGAGGGCCTGTCATGGCTCTATACATGCATATAGGCGTATAAAAGGACCTGTCATGGCTCTATACATGTATCCAGTATAAAGGGACCTGTGAATTGCCGGAGGCCACAATGGGCCATATTCTCAGTGAAGTTACGATGGAGTAAGTCAGATACTCCATCGTATCTCTCTTTTTTGGCCAGTGTATCTATGCTCCTGATTCTCAGAATCATTTTTGCATAGATACACTTAAGATCCGCCATCTGTAAGTCACTTACACTGGCGGATCTTAAATGCAATGACGCCGGCCGCCGCTAGATGGCATTTACGTGAAGGAGTCATTTGCGTATGCAAATGATCCTTCTACGCCGATTCCCGAACGAGTTCGCGTCGCGTAACCGTCGCTAACGTCGTTTGCGTAAGCGGAAACTTACTCCTGCTATATGAGGGGTAAGTTTCCGCAAGTCTCGCGTAGGCCATGTTACGGATGGCGTCGGGTCCCCGTCGTGTTTTTTCGTCGGGTACGTCGTTTACGTAAGTCGTTCTTGAATACGACTTTACGTCAATGACGCACACGTCGGCGTCATTGACGTTTTCCGCCGAGAACTGGAGCATGCGCACTGGGCTTTTTGCAGCCCGGCGCATGCCCAGTTCTTTCGCATCGGGGGCGCGCTTCATTTGAATAGAAGACGCCCCCTTGGAGATCCGCCAGGCTACGCCGGGACACTTACACTCCGCTGTCCCAACTTATGGAGCAAGTGTTTGGGGAATACAACACCTGCTCCAGTAAGTTGGGACAGCGGAGTGTAAGTGCCCTAAGCGCAGCAGGCGGATATTTAGAGAGAATATGGCCCAATGTCTTTTGCGCAAACTAATCAATGTACGCTAATTGTGTTTGTTTTTTTTTTGTACCAAAAATATGTAGAAGAATACATATTGGCCTAAACTGAAGAAAATCGTTTATTTTTCAAAATTTTGGGGATATTTATTATAGCAAAAAGTTAATATATATATTTATAGCACAAAAAATATGCTGCCCCCCTAAAAGTGCTGCCTGGTACCCATGGTACCACCCGGTCCTATCATAGGGCCGGCCCTGGTTAGGAGGCAAGTGCTTTGTGAATACAGCACTTGCCTCTCAAACTTACGGCGGCGCAGCATAAATACGATATGCTACGCCGCCGTAAGAAGGGGCGCAGCTACCTGAATCCAGCCCACTGTTTTTACCCTGAGCTAGAACATACTTTGAGGACCCCGAATCAGACGTGTACTCAAGTATAGAGAGGTCTGGTGACAGCAGGCAGGCAGATTGTGACCTTGTCCCATGTCTCGTGCTGGTCTTCCCGTCCATCTGACATTATTCTGTCCATTTACAAATATTTTTTGTAAATAACATATCATGTTTTAACAAAGAGAGCTCCCTCTACACCCTTGAACCCTCCCAGGAGAGGTCCCCTTGGCCACGTCTTCTGGGACCGACCAGCTGCTTGTATCCCTTGGAAGACACCAGAGGGAGATTCCTCTGCAGGACTTGTCACTTTAATGGACACTTGATTGCTCCCTGAAGGTTCAGGAACCAGTATCTCTGGTTACACATCGCGGCTTCTCACCGGCCTGTACGGTTCTTTTCGGACTAAAGTAAACCGAGTAAACAGCGAGCAGATTGAGACCATACTTCTGCATTGACCGCTAAATATTAATTACTATTTCTGTGCATTAGCCTCCAGGATCAGATTTATAGCCATAAGGCTTTTTCTTCTTTTTTTTTTGTGTGTTAAACCTCTTCAGTTTTAAACGTATGGCGCACATTATATATATATTGCTCTGTGATCTCATCGCTCAAGTCTAATCTAATATTAAGTACCGGAAATGGGCATTTTGTTTGTGATGATTGGACAGTTTTCTGCACATAATTAAGCTACTCGCTGTCATTTTGTAGCCCGCCAATTTGCCCGGCGTGATCCCAATAGGACAATACGCTTTATTCTGATCAATTGTTTTCGACCAATACTGTTTGTTTTCTCAAGTTCCCAAGAACACGCTTTATTAAATTAAAGCTGAACTTTGGTCAAACTATGAAATCACATGTGT
This sequence comes from Rana temporaria, assembly GCF_905171775.1. NCBI lineage: Eukaryota > Metazoa > Chordata > Amphibia > Anura > Ranidae > Rana > Rana temporaria. Next base: position 16,483,196 of record NC_053496.1, read on the forward strand.
GTTGTGGTCTGTAAGAGCAGACGCGGCTATGCGTTCCTAAGTACCCCTTGGAGCATTTTGTAAATACCTGTCAATTATGCTTAGTAGCTTAATTGGCTGGCACTTCCTTTGATACGGTGACAACCCTTTTTTCCTGCCGTAAAATCACTGCAGTTGTGTCACCCATGCTGCTGCTGTATCTGCTTAGATATTTGCACCTTAAAATGTGCCCAGGGCCGGGACCAGTGGTGCTCAAAATTTTTTGGGGAGGCGCAAACAAACTGACAAAAAAAAAAAAACATCAATTGCAGCCACTGTGCCCATCAAACCCAGCTACTGTGCTCAGCAATTGCAGCCACTGTGCCCATCAAACGCAGCTACTGTGCTCAGCAATTGCAGCCACTGTGCCCATCAAACGCAGCTACTGTGCTCATCAATTGCAGCCACTGTGCCCATCAAACCCAGCTACTGTGCTCAGCAATTGCAGCCACTGTGCCCATCAAACCCAGCTACTGTGCTCATCAATTGCAGCCACTGTGCCCATCAAACGCAGCTACTGTGCTCATCAATTGCAGCCACTGTGCCCATCAAACCCAGCTACTGTGCTCATCAATTGCAGCCACTGTGCCCATCAAATGCAGCTACTGTGCTCATCAATTGCAGCCACTGTGCCCATCAAGCGCAGCTAATGTGCTCATCAATTGCAGCCACTGTGCCCATCAAACGCAGCTACTGTGCTCATCAATTGCAGCCACTGTGCCCATCAAACGCAGCTACTGTGCCATCAAATGTTGCTACTGTGCCCATCAAACACAGCCACTGTGCCCATCAAACCCAGCTACTGTGCTCAGCAATTGCAGCCACTGTGCCCATCAAACCCAGCTACTGTGCTCATCAATTGCAGCCACTGTGCCCATCCAACGCAGCTACTGTGCTTATCAATTGCAGCCACTGTGCCCATTTAAGAGCAGCCACTGTACTCATAAATTGCCGCCACTGTACCATCAAATGCAGTTACTGTGCCCATCAAACGCAGCCACTGTGCCCATCAAACGCAGCCACTGTGCCCATCAAACGCAGCCACTATACTCATAAATTGCCACAACTGTGCCATCAAACGCAGCTACTGTGCCATCAAATGCTGCCACTGTGCCCATTAAACTCAGCCACTGTACCCATAAATTGCCTCAACTGTGCCATCAAACGCAGCTACTGTGCCATCAAATGCTGCCACTGTGCCATCAAACGCAGCCACTGTACCCATAAATTGCTGCCACTGTGCTATCAAACGCAGCTACTGTACCCATCAATTGCTGCCAGTGTGCCCATCAATTGCTGACACTCTGCCCATCAATTGCTGACACTGTGCCCATCGATTGTCGCTACTGTGCCCCATCAAATGCTGCCAGTGTGCCCATCAATTGCCGCTACTGTGCCCCATCAAATGCTGCCAGTGTGCCCATCAATTGCCACTACTGTGCCCCATCAAATGCTGCCCGGCGGTGTCCTCCATGTCTTCTTCTGTCCTCTCTCAGGCGTCCAATCACAGTGCCTGACGTTTCAGCCAATCAGGTGACCGGTAACAGACCCGGCAACCTGATTGGCTGGGGGAGGGGGGGGGGGTTCAGTGTTAGCAAAGCAAATTCCTTTGCTTTGCTAACACACAGCTGAGTGAACAGCAAACGCCCAACGTGGCGCCCGCTGATCACGGCTCTAATCAGGTGCCTCCAAAAAAAACCCAGTCACTGTAATTCAGGTGCCCGGCGCCCGAAAAGGGGCTGAACACCTCAATAGGGGGTGTCAGTGGCGACCATACATAGATTCATGCAGTGCATGAATCTATCTATGCGAATACAGTGGTGCCAGGAGAGTGGACGCACCGCCACTGGCCGGGACAAATGCCCAAGCCTATTTTTTTGTCCCAATCCAGGCCTGCCCCCCTGCTTGGGGTGCTGGACCCTTGAATACCCCTTTTGTAGGTATGGGTCTTTCCCCGCTCTACTCTCTCCAAACTTTTCTATGGACTGCTAGAACCTTGATGCCGTGCCATCGTCCCTTGTGGGATGCTGATCTGTTCCAGTAAACACTTTCTGGTGTGAACTGCTCCTTCCTTCAACCTACATGGGAACTTCTCCTGAAAACGGCCCTTTGCATTGGGGTCACAGTGGGGGTCCATTAAGCCTAGGAAGCGTGCGAGATTATCCCAGGAAGTTCTGATTAGGCCAGGCTGAAGTGCCCTGCAGGTGTTACTTAAGGCAGTGGTTCTCAACCTCAGCATGGGATTTTCAGTAAGGGGCCCTCAGGATCAAAGCACTGGTTCCTTAGGGCAATGGTTCTCAACCCTGTCCTCAAGTACCCCCAACAGACCATGCTTTGGGAATTTCTCTTAGATAAAATGGCTGTCCAAAATACCAAGTCATTGACTCTGATTTAACGCACCTGTGCAAGATAAAGGAAAACCTGCAACCATGGCCTGTTGGGGGTACTTTAGGACAGGGTTGAGAACCACTGACCTAAGGGACCAATGCTTTGATCCTGAGGACCCCTTGCTGAAAATCCTCAGCTGGATCAAGCAAATTCACTGTGGGCTGGGGCAGAAATGGGTTAAAGAGACAATGTGCTCCATTAGTACCCAACATCTGTCAAGCACCAGAGCCACCGCCGCCCACTAAACAACACTGCTAAAGTACAGGTACCTTGTGGTGGGTCCAAGTACCTCTGATAACATTATTATCTATTTCTGTGGCCCCCATGAAACCCAAGGTTCCCAGCTGTACATCCCCTCTCTCAACTGTTTAACAGTCTAATGTCAGAGCCTGTACAAGTGGGCTCCCTGACCACACTGTATGATTATTGGGGGTAGACCATGGAATGGGCATGTATGTAAGGACTTGGGGTTCAGGGGGCTCCCAAAGCCCATGGAAAACTAGTAAAGGACAAACAAACTAGTGGCGGCTGGTGCTGAATTTTTTTTTTGGGGGGGGGGGGGGCGCAAACAAACGAAAAAAAAAACATCAATTGCAGCCACTGTGCTATCAAATGCAGCCACTGTACTCATCAAATGCTGCCAGTGTGCCCCATCAGATTCTGCCAGTGTGCCCATTAATTGGTGCTACTGTACCCCATCAGATGCTGCCAGTGTGCCCATCAATTGCCACTACTGTTCCCCATTAGATGCTGCCAGTGTGCCCATCAACTGCCGCTACTGTACCCCATCAGATGCTGCCAGTGTGCCCATCAATTGCCACTACTGTTCCCCATTAGATGCTGCCAGTGTGCCCATCAACTGCCGCTACTGTTCCCCATAAGATGCTGCCAGTGTGCCCATAAATTTCCGCTACTGTGCCCCATCAGATGTTGCCAGTGTCCCCATCAATTGTCGATACTGTTCCCCATTAGATGCTGTCAGTGTGCCCATCAATTGTCGCTACTGTTCCCCATTAGATGCTGCCAGTGTGCCCATCAATTGCCGCTACTGTGCCCCATCAGATGCTGCCAGTGTGCCCATAAATTTCCGCTACTGTGCCCCATCAGATGCTGCCAGTGTGCCCATTAATTGCCGCTACTGTGCCCCACCCGGTGCTGCCAGTGTGACCATCAATTGCCGCTACTGTGCCCCATCAGGTGCTGCCTGCACTTACCTGTCTCGGAGCGAGTCAGCAGCGGTCTCCTGCATGTCCTCAATGTCTTCTTCCGTCCTCTCTTAGGTGTCCAATAACAGTGCCTGATGTTTCAGCCAATCAGGTGACCGGTAACAGACCCGGCAACCTTATTGGTTGAGAGGCAGATTCAGTGTTAGCAAAGCGAATTCCTTTGCTTTGCTAACACAGCTGAGTGAATATCGAACGCCCAGCATGGCGCCCATTGTTTACATTTTTGGACGCCTATTAGAGCCTACGGCTCTAATCAGGTGCTTGCAAAAAACACCCCCCCCCGCGCTATAATTCAGGTGCCTGGCGCCCAACAAGGGGTCGGACACATGAATAGGGGGTGTCAGCGGCGACCATAAATCTATCTATGGTAATAGAGCGGTGCAGGAGAAAGGGGGCGGCGCTCCTGCGCCCTTTATGGAAGCACCGCCACTGTAACCAACCCTGTGCTTTGTTATTTTGATGAAGTCAAGTTTTTATAAACACTAATTAACTAGTTGCCGACCAGCCGCCGTCGTTTTACGGCGGAAGGTCGGCTCCCCTGTGCGAGAGCCTGTAGCTATACGTCGGCTCTCGCGCAGGCCACTAGGCGTGCGTGCGCGCCCCTCGCTCGCCCCCGTCTTCCGTGCGCGTGCCCGGCGGGTGCGATCGCTGCCGGGCACACGCGATCGCTCGTTACAGAGCGAGGACCGGGAGCTGTGTGTGTAAACACACAGCTCCCGGTCCTGTCAGGGGGGGAAATGCTGATCTTCTGTTTATACAATGTATGAACAGAAGATCAGTCATTTCCCCATGTCAGTCCCACCCCCCCCTACAGTTAGAACACACCCAGGGAACATAATTAACCCCTTCCCCGCCCCCTAGTGTTAACCCCTTCACTGCCAGTGGCATTTTTATAGTAATCCAATGCATTTTTATAGCACTGATCGCTATAAAAATGCCAATGGTCCCAAAAATGTGTCAGAAGTGTCCGCCATAATGTCGCAGTACCGAAAAAAAAATCGCTGATCGCCGCCACTACTAGTAAAAAATAAATATTTATAAAAATGCCATAAAAATACCCCCTATTTTGTAAACGCTATAAACCAATCAATAAACGCTTATTGTGATTTTTTTTACGAAAAATATGTAGAAGAATACGTATCGGCCTAAACTGAGGAAAAAAACGTTTTTTTATATATTTTTGGGGATATTTATTATAGCAAAAAGTAAAAAATATTCATTTTTTTCAAAATTGTCGCTCTATTTTTGTTTATGGCGCAAAAACTCAAAACCGCAGAGGTGATCAAATACCACCAAAAGAAAGCTCTATTTGTGGGAAAAAAAGGACGCCAATTTTGTTTGGAAGCCACGTCGCACGACCGCGCAATTGTCAGTTAAAGCGACGCAGTCCCGAATCGCAAAAAGTGCTCTGGTCTTCGACCAGCAATATGGTCCGGGGGTTAAGTGGTTAAAAATGACTATGTGTGAATATGCGTGGCCATGTTGCTCTGTCCGTGGTCCTGATCCACATCATCCTTTAAGCACTAGGTAGAACTTTTCAGGTTTGGAGTAGATATCCGCTCTGAGTTTTGCTTCTCATCCAGTCCAGACTCAATTGCTCATATCCATAATTAATAGAGGTGCTTGGCACATTCAGAATTCAAATAAATGTATGTGCTGCCAGTGATAAATGGCCGCTGTCTGTACAGGCCAAGCATGAGTGATGCCTTCTCAGCGGCTCTGATCAATGTTTCCATTAGATAAAGTCCCTGGTATACATGCAAATCCTTCCCTCCCGAGCAAAGGAAGTGTGCTCCCCCGCAGGGCGCATAGTGTACACTGACAGACGGCTCAGGGGAAGGCTGCGCTGGGCTCTGTAAATGACACACAGCTGGGGGCACGCACATTGCCATTGGCCTTAGACTTGCGCAGTCTGTCACAGTCCTATTCCAGCTTCATTGGAACAATCCTTATTACACAGTTCCAATTTTCTATTTTGCAATCACTGTATGGGCCAGAATCTTATCTACTGGAACCTCGTTTATAGTGAGGTGCATGCCAAATGTAGGCGTATTTACTGTGAATAATGGTCTGTAGGCCGTGCATTTGTTCTCGTAAAAGAAAAGCCTGCAAACATGGCCTGTTGGGGGTACTTGAGGACAGGGTTGAGAACCACTGACCTAAGGGACCAGTGCTTTCATCCACCTTTGGGCCACCTGCTGACACTTACCTCCACCCCCTGTGCTTTCTTACTGGTCCATTGCTCATACAGAGCCCCCTGGAAGTTGCCAGTTCTGGCATATGTGGAAGCATGTGACTTCTCCTAGGGTTGCCACCTGTCTGGTTTTGACCCGGACAGTTCGGGTTTTGACACACTTGCGACCAGGTTTCAGTCCACCTGAAACCCAGACACACATACCTCCAGTCCAACTGGAGGTCTCTATTGGGGGCCCTGGTATTATGGTGGGGGTGACACTGACCCCTGTATTACAAAGGAGGGGGGGGAACTGACCCCTGTACTATGAAGAAGAGGGGTGACACTATCCTCTGTATTATGAGGGGGGGGGGGGTGACACTGACTCCTGTATTACAAAGGAGGGGGGGCACTGACCCCTGTACTATGAAGAAGGGGGGGGTGACACTATCCTCTGTATTATGAGGGGGGGTGACACTGACCTCTGTATTACAAAGGAGGGGGCACTGACCCTTGTACTATGAAGAAGGGGGGGTGACAATATCCTCTGTATTATGAGGGGGGTAACACTGAGCCCTGTACTATGAAGGGGGGGGGGGCACTGACCCCTGTACTATGAAGAAGGGGGGGTGACACTATCCTCTGTATTATGAGGGGGGTGACACTGAGCCCTGTACTATGAAGAAGAGGGGTGACACTATCCTCTGTATTATGAGGGGGTGACACTGACTCCTGTATTACAAAGAAGGGGGGGCACTGACCCCTGTACTATGAAGAAGTCGGGGGTGACACTATCCTCTGTATTATGAGGGGGGGTGACATTGACTCCTGTACTATGAAGATGAGGGGTGACACTATCCTCTGTATTATGAGGGGAGGGGGGGTGACACTGACCTCTGTATTACAAAGGAGGGGGCACTGACCCTTGTACTATGAAGAAGGGGGGGTGACACTATCCTCTGTATTATGAGGGGGGGTGACACTATCCTCTGTATTATGAGCGGGGGGGTGACACTGACCTCTGTATTATAAAGAAGGTGGTGACACTGACTTCTGTATTATGAGAGGGGGGGTGGGTGACACCTAGGGTTGCCACCTGACCTGGATTCACCTGGACAGTGTGGGTTTTGAGTCATATGCCCGGGTTGTAGGCTGCCTAACCCGCTGTATGCTCCACAAACCAATGTGCAGGTTGACAGAACACGCCCAATATATTGCAATGGTCTTCCTGGCGTAATAGAGCAGTATTTGTAAAGCCCTGTACACACGATCGGAATTTTCGATGGAAAAAGTCAGACGGAATTTTTCCATCGGAAATTCCGACCATGTGCATACCCGATCGGACTTTTTTCCAAGGAATTCCATCGGAGTTTAGATAGAGAACACGTTCTCTTTTACTTCCGATGGAATTTAGTAGGAATTACAATGTGAGTTTGGCCGGGCGAAAGCCCGATCGTGTGTACGGGGCATTAGAATTCAAATTGAAATAGTGCCACGCGATAGTAACCAAAATGATGTAACAGTTATAATATTAGCAACATTTGTGCTCCATACACCGAAATATACATGAATGGATCCAACATCAGTGCGTGCACAAAGAAAATGTCAGTGCAAACAAAATAGCCAATGCAAAAAAAATAAACAATAAAAATAAAATGAGATGTCCTTAAAATTCCTTCCGAATTCGTTTAACGAATTTCGACAAATTAGTTAATTCAGAAATATCGTTTAACATTTTTTTCAGAATATTCGTAAATTAGAATATTCGAAAAAAAATCGGAAATTTTAAATTCTAAAATCCAAAAACCCGAAAATTTGAAATATTAACTAATAATAACTTACCTAATACTAATCATTAAATTGTAGGTATTGGAATTTCCTTTCAAATTTGGCAGTTAGTGAATGTAACAAATGTTACGAAGTTATGAATTATCCGAAATAACGAATGCCGTATCTAAACCTACAAAGCCATCCACAACTCTGCCCCCAGCTACATCACTGACCTAGTTTCAAAATACCAACCTAATCGTTCTCTTCATTCCTCTCAAGACCTCCTACTCTCTAGCTCTCTCATCACCTTCTCCCATGCTCATCTTCAGGACTTTTCCAGAGCCTCTCCAAGCCTATGGAACTCCTTACCCCAATCTGTCCAATTATCTCTTTCTCTATTAGCTTTTAGACGATCACTGAAAACCCTCCCTTTCAGAGAAGCCTACCCTACCCCCCTAACAACTGTGGGCCAGATTCTCAAAGAGATACGACGGTGTATCTCCTGATACACCGTCGTATCTCAGAGTTGCGTCGGTCATATCTATGCGACTAATTCATAGAATCAGTTACGCATAGATATGCCTAAGATCCGACAGGTGTAACTGTGTTACACCGTCGGATCTTAACTGCAATTTAAAAATGGCCGCTGGGGGCGTTCTCGCTGATTTACGCCGAGAATATGTAAATCAGCGAGATACGCCAATTCACGAACGTACGCGGGCCCGACACAGTGTTTTTACGACGTTTACGTAAGGGTTTTCCCGGTGCATAGTTACCCCTGCTTCTATGAGGTGCAGCCAATGTTAAGTGTGGCCGTCGTTCCCGCGTAAAAAAAAAAAATTTACGTCGTTTGCGTACGTCGATTCACAAAACCGATGGACGCAAGTTACGCTCACGCCGAAACCAATGACGTCCTAGCGACGTCATTGGGAGCAATGCACGCCGGGAAAATTTCACGGACGGCGCATGCGCAGTTAAATCGGCGCGGGGACGTGCCTGATTTAAATGCTACACTCCCCCCTAGCCGCGGAATTTGAATTCCGCCGGGGGGTTTAAGATACGCCGCCGCAAGTTTGGAGGTAAGTGTTTTGTGAATTACCCACTTGCCTCTCAAACTTGCGGCGGCGGATCTTATATCACATAGATCACGCGGATCTAAAGATCCGCTGATCTATCTGAATCTAGCCCTGTATTTTCATTGTGTCCATCTGATCACCCCCCACAGCTACTACCCTTTGTTCTGCTTGACCCTCTCTTCTAGAAGCTCCAACAAGCAGGGCCCTCTGATCCCTCCTGTATCGAATTGTATTGTACTGTCTTCCCTGATGTTGTAAAGCTCTGCGCAAACTGTTGGCGCTATATAAATCATGTGAAATAATAATAATAATAAACAAATGGAATGTAACTAATTAATAATAAAAATAATAAAAACTTTTTATTATTTATTATTAATATGTTGCATTCCATTTGTTTAGATACGGCATTCGTTTTTTCAGATAATTCATAACTTCGGATAAATTCGTATTCGTTATGTTCACTAACAGCCACATTTGAAAGGAAATTCTAATACCTATTTGTTAATAGTTAGTTATTATTAGTTATTTATTCGAATTTACAAATTACGAATAAAAATCTAAAGCAAAAACTAACACATTTTTAGTCAGTGCACATGTCTACTGTAATTAGGATGCATTAAGGTGAAAACACATTTACCTTTACAACCCCTTTAAACTTAAAGCAGTGTTTTTTTAAACCTCAGTCCTTAAATACCCCCAACGGGCCAACGTTTTCAGGTTTTCCTTTACTTTGCACAGCTGCTTTAAATCAATATCAATGACATGATATTGAAAGGAGCTATTTTATCTAAGGGAAATTCCCAAAACATTGCCCATTGGGGGGAACTTGAGGACTGAGGTTGAGAACCATTGACTTAAAGGGGTTGTAAAGGTAAAAAATGTTTTCCCTAAATAGCTTCCTTTACCTTAGTTCAGTCTCCCTGGTGTGGAGAAAGCCTCTTGAGGGGGCGAGCAGGAGTGTCAGGATGCCCGCTAACACACAACTCCTTTCTCTATCTGCAAAGTAGAGAGCGTCCTGACCCTCCTGCTCGCCACCCCCTAAATAAATAAATATTCTAAGGAGAGGGTTTGGAGAGGATGGAGGATTATTACGGTGCCGGGCGTATACAAACCAGACGTATTGTTATATCAAAAATAGAAAATATTTTATTCAATTCATACAAAGATTTAAATCAGCTTAACAACATTCAATGGTGGGAGCTATATGTGGAGACAATTTTTCTTGAACAAGTCTACCCTACTAGTTTCACCCTTAGGCTTCCTCAGGGGTTTTAGGACTTGATCGTCTCAAGGAAAGGCTCTAGAATGAAACAGAACAGTTTTAACAATTCATCAAGTAAACAGATTTATATTAGTGCTGTCAAACGATTAAAATTTTTAATCGCGATTAATCGCATTAATGTCATAGTTAACTCACGAATAATTCGTCATAAATTTTGACCGCTGTTTTCTAGCTGATCTAAAACCATTTTTGACATAAAGGAACACTTTTGGACAATCTACAGTTTTCAGGCAGAAAGAACAGTTTTTATTTTATAAAAGTACATGCAGGACACTGGGCAGACCACTAGGGACAAGGGGGGTGTATTTTTTACATACAGTACTGTAATCTATAAGATTACAGTATACTGTGTGTATTGTGTTTGTTTACTTTTTTGAATTTGGCGCCGTTCTCCGCTCCCGTGCGTCGTAACGTCGCAGGCAACGGAGATCGGCGGCACACAGACACTGTGAATCGAGCGAGGAGGACCCGCTCGATCACACAGCGGGGTGGCATCGCTGGATCCAGGGACAAGGTGAGTAACTTGCCTGTGAATCCAGCGAGAAGGTAAGCCGCGCCGCTGCACACTCTGCACGTCCACCCCGAGCGTTAATCGCGCGATAAAAATATTGACGGCGTTAACATGGGTTTGCGTTAACGCCGTTAATATCGCATTTAACGCACAGCACTAATTTATAGTTAACAGTTAACAATCAACATTAGATAATAATAACGAGTTTGGCTGGGATAAATGGTCGGGCATCAGGAACCATAGTCCCAAAAAGGAACGCCAAAACATGACCCAGAATCCCCCCAACAACCCAAATACTGGACCACCCTAAAGAAAAAAGGGGGGGACACAGACATCCACAGGGGTAAAAGTCTCCAAACCCTCTACTTAACCTACCTGGGATGAGGTGCCATATGCCTAAAAGGACTTTCGATCACTAAACCCTCACCAAATAAATATTCTGTGATTGTGTGAAAAAAGTTGGGGGTGGGGGCAATTTTATCGAAAGTGGGTAAGAAGGATGAGTGTCCACTTTAACATATTATTATATTTTCCCCTATCCTGTCCAGTGGCTCTTGCTGCGTTAATTCCTTTAGTAAAATTGCCCCAAATAAGCTTTATAAGATTCTGCTATAAGTTTGAGGTTCCATAAGATAGAACGCAGTGGTGCCATGGGTACGTTTTTATTATATATCTGTGCTCGGTTTTCGGGAGAAAGTAAACATAAAAGAAAGAAAAGAGGCAACCGGGCGCCCGTCTTGTAATGGGACCTATTAGCGTTAACACCTGAGGTACCAGGCGTTTATTGCGTTTTTTATCTAAGCCCTACACTTCTAAGCCCAAGGATCAGGCTCTATTGTGTGGAACTAGATGGAGGAGTTTATCCTATTATTCGCACTATTAGATACACTTTCTGAGATCTTGCTATGTGACCGCAAAGTCCCATCCGCAAAGCACTGTTAGGTTTTCCTATCATTGTTAAAGCAGGTTCTTCATTGCAGGTCTAATACCTATTACAGCTATGAAAGAAGCACAAGAAAAGCAATGCATAAGCAGCTTCTTCCAAAGATACCGGATAAATGAAGAGTACAGCGAGTACTGTGTATAGAGAACGCTTTGTGTATAAGGCCAGAAAGCGTAGATTTATGGAATGCAAATGAACCAGGAAGCTTGGCGCTAAGAAGACATTTCACAGATGATTGAATTCTAGTTCCTCATGTAACTTTGTGGGTTGAAATGTACCACCAATATCTCATATATTTTGCGTATTCCACCTAAGTTCCAAGGTGCGCCCCCTTGATTTAGCCATAGCACGGGAGCTTAGCTTTCTATCGTATGTTGGCCGTTTAATCTATTTTAGCGGGAGAAATTAGACTTTTCCCGGTACAGTATGGATAGTGAGACATCATGGTGGGCAGGGCTGGACTGGGACAAAAATTTGGCCCTGGACTTCATCCAGACTGGCCCACTTTGACAGGTCTCTCCCATGGCAGCCGGACAACTCCCACACCCCCCCCCCCCCGGCCACCCAAACCCCCTCAACCCCTTCACTAACCACTATTCATTCTACTTTATTAGAGTAGAACGGCTGGTACTGGTACTCTTATAGGCAGTACCAGTGGGGAAGCTAGACATTATTTCACCCGGGGCAAAGAATCAGTTCGGTACCCCCCCCCCCCCTTATGGGACAAGATTAGGCAGAAGTGAGAAACTCCCAGGCCATAGCTGTTGAGTCAGCTGTCTGTCCCCTCCCCCTATGCTCCTCTGTCGTCCCCCCGGCTCCTCTGGTCCTCCCCCTGCTTCTCTGTTCCCCCCAGGTGAGCGCTGCGGGGAGGGAGAGGAGGTGAGCGCTGCGGGAAGGGAGAGACAAAGGAACGGAGGGGGCGGCAGTCCGCTGTCACTGAAGCCAGCCCACTGAGCCATCGGCCCACCGGGAAACTCCCTGCAGTCCCAATGGCCAGTCCATCCCTGATGGTGGGTGTAATGGAGCTGGAAGAGTCATCAGCTACTGTAGATCTTTAATTCCCCAATATAAAAGCTTTGGGTGAGATTTAGGCAAACAGTCCTGGCTCTTAACTAAAATAGTAGTTGTGGGTGGACTGAATCTGTAAAATACAACTCCAAGACCAAGGATTAGAGGAGACCAAGGAGAGTGAGTGATATATCTACTGTACACTAGAGGTGCGCATCTTCACTGGTCTCGTGATTCGATTTGATTACGATTATCTGATCAAGGGGTTTAATGTGTTCCCTAGGGAGTGATTCTAACTGTAGGGGAGGGGACTGACTGGGGGAGGTGACCGATCGGTGTTCCTATGTACAAGGGACACACCATTGGTCTCCTCTCCCTGACAGGACGTGGATCTCTGTGTTTACACACGCACAGATCCACGGTCCTGCTCAGTTACTAGGCAATCGCGGGTGCCCGGCAGACATTGCGGACGACGAGATAGCGCATCGGGTCACCAGTGACGTGGTGGAGGTGCGCGCCCCCTAGTGGCCTGGGAAGGAGAAGACGTCATATGACATCTACCTGGATTGAAAGCCTCATCGTCCCGCCATCATATGTCGGCGGGCGGTAGGCAAGTAGTTAAGCTAGTGCATTGTTGGTTCACTAACCTTTTCCTTCGATTTCCCTTCCCTTTTTTTCTTTGTTTTCTTTGTCTGAATTTCTCATTTCCTGTTCCTCCTTAGTAAGCTGTTCAGTTAGCTGTTCTGGCTGACTAACCCCATGGATGATGGGGGCAAGCTTACTGAGGAGGAACAGGAAGTGAGAAATTCAGACAAAGAAAAAAAACATTTAGAAGGCAAATGGAAGGAAAAGGTAAGTGAACCAACAATGCACTAGCTTGAAGGAACCTATTTAGAAATTGACCTATTTAGAAAATAAAAAACAACCTTTAAGAATAGAGTTGGGTGGCGGGACGCATGCTCAGGAGTTACATCATTAGCTTCTGCCCAAAGGTGGGCTCAGAAGATGTCGGACATGGGAGACCAGCAGAAGATGCTAGTGGCCATGGACAAAGTAAAAAGGGACATCGTGGACAATGTGTCACTAGAGCAGTGGTTCTCAACCTAGGGGTCGGGACTCCCATGGGGTCAAATGATGATTTGCCAGGGGTCACCAAATCCTGGGCTGTTCCTGAAGCCTGCACCGCTCTCCCAACCTTTTCGTGGCTGCCCATCAGGGCTGTCCCTGGAGCCCGCAGCCACCCACTCAGCCACTTCACAGCATGGGTGGGGGGGCACAGACTAGAGGTCAGCTGACTGGTGAGGAATGTGAAGTGGGAGGGGCTGGAGGAGACCCCATATCCTGATTTCGGCATAGGTGTCATTGCTGCGAGACACCACAGAGCTGGAGACACAGTGAGTAACAGCACTGCCACTCATCCCATTCCCCCCCAACCAAGGAGTAAGAAAAGGAATAAAAATAGAGAATACATGGAAGGGAGAGGAAAAGAGGGAGAGGAACAAAGAAAAAAGGAGAGAAAGAATAAGAGAAAGAGCTAGAAAGACGGCTAGAGAGAGGGATGGGGAAAAAAGAAAAACAAGAAATTAGGATAGAGAGAGATAAAAGAGAAAGAAAGGAGAACAAAACGAAAGAGTGGTACATCCTAAAATGTACCATAAGGGTTTTTAATACTGTACAAGAGGAAAAGACTAAATATCCGTGAGTTAGGGGCGCAAATTACTCATCTTGCCTTGGGTACTGACAACCCACGCTACGAAAATAATTTTACTGTTAGGGGTCCCCACAACTTGGGAAATTTTATTAAGGGGTCCCGACCCTAGAAAGGTTGAGAACCACTGCACTAGAGGGTAAATGTCCTGCAAGCAGGGGCGCACTGACAACTCATGGGGCCCCTGGGCACAAGGAAATTATGGGGCCCCTGGGCAATAGAAGATTTTGGGGCCCCTGGGCAATAGGAGATTATGGGGCCCCAGGCAATAGATTATGGGGCCACATAGTATACACACACACACACACACATACAGTATACATACACACAGAATACACATACAGACACACACTGAAAAGGTACTGGAGAGGCGGGGCAGCTATAATCGTGGGATTTTTTTTAAAGCACAGATTTTTACATACTGTCCCTGGTTTTCCTGAGGCTGGCAACCCTGATGGGGCCCCCTAGTGGCATGGTAAAGTGCCCCCATAGTGCCCGAATGGTCAGTCCGCCCCTGCCTGCAAGTATCCTGCACATGGTAAAGTTTCATTTTGAACAGAGAGGCCCGGATTCTCGTACGAGTTACGCCGGCGTATCTCCAGATACGCCGTCGTAACTCTGAGTCCGAGCCGTCGTATCTATGCGTCTGATTCTTAAAATCAGTTACGCATAGATTTGTGTTCGATCCGACCAGCGTAAGTCTCTTACGCCGTCGTATCTTAACTGCATATTTACGCTGGCCGCTAGGGGCGTGTACGCTGATTTACGCCTAGAAAGATGTAAATCGGCTAGATACGCGAATTCACGAACGTACGCCCGGCCGACGCAGTACAGATACGCCGTTTACGTTAGGCTTTTCCCGGCGTGAAGTTACCCCTGCTATATGAGGCGTAGATGCGGCGTACCAATGTTAAGTATGGACGTCGTTCCCGCGTCGAATTTTGAAAATTTTACGTCGTTTGCATCATTTACGTTCACGTCGAAAGCATTGGCTTCTTGCGGGTTAATTTGGAGCATGCGCACTGGGATACTTTCACGGACGGCGCATGCGCCGTTCATAAAAAGCGCCATTTACGTGGGGTCACATTAAATTTACATAACACACGCCCACATCTACCACATTTGAATTAGGCGGGCTTACGCCGGCCTATTTACGGTTCGCCGCCGCAACTTTGGTTTGAGAATACGGCACTTGCCTGTCAAAGTTGCGGAGGCGTAATGTAAATAGGATACGTTACGCCCGCGCAACGATGCGCGCTTCTACGTGAATCCGGGCCTGAGTATTCTGAACGTTTGTTCCTAATAAAACAGTTTGAAACCTTAACCCATCATCACAATCTGGTGTTGTTTCATTTCAAAAAGAACACTACCTACCTGTCCTCATTTGCCTAATCTAGTTCAAACCTACTTATCCATACCTATTCTCTCAGCAAGCAAAAATTAAATGATTCCTTAGTAATTACCCCAATAATCGCTTAACATGGAGATTACCACGCCATGCAGTCCTGTGCTTCTGGTGTTTAAAACATTATTTTAGTGACCTTCAACGCCATTATGAGGAGACCTTCTTCCATTGAAATTGTTTAATGCCGATCATTAACCTATTTCACAATATCCTGCTACAATAATTCTCTATAACCTATTTCAGGTACTTTTTGCATTGTCCGTGACATTAATCTGTCAGCCAATTACAGGAAACCCATTATCTCACATGACAAATGCTTTTCTGATTCACATGTTTTCCATGTTGCTGACTGTAAAATGAATAAGAGGAGACATTTACTCCATTCATTTGTAGGCATTGTTCCCACTGACCACTAATGTAAGGGGCATTCTTCCCATTGGTCATCAATGTAAAAAGTATTTTCCCACTGACCACCGATATAAGGAAAATTCTTTCTCCTGACCTCTGTTGTAAGGGTCATTCTTCCTACTGACCACTAATGTAAGGGACATTCTTCCTAATTGACCACCAATGTAAGAAGTGTTTTCTCCCTGACCGCCAATGTAAGGAGAATTCTTCCCATTGACCACCAATGTAAGAAGTATTTTCTCACTGACCGCCAATGTAAAGAGAATTCTTCCCATTGACCACCAATGTAAGAAGTATTTTCTCACTGACCGCCAATGTAAGGAGAATTCTTCCCATTGACCACCAATGTAAGAAGTATTTTCTCACTGACCGCCAATGTAAAGAGAATTCTTCCCATTGACCACCAATGTAAGAAGTATTTTCTCACTGACCGCCAATGTAAAGAGAATTCTTCCCATTGACCACCAATGTAAGAAGTATTTTCTCACTGACCGCCAATGTAAGGAGAATTCTTCCCATTGACCACCAATGTAAGAAGTATTTTCTCACTGACCGCCAATGTAAGGAGAATTCTTCCCATTGACCACCAATTTAAGAAGTATTTTCTCACTGACCGCCAATGTAAAGAGAATTCTTCCCATTGACCACCAATTTAAGAAGTATTTTCTCACTGACCGCCAATGTAAAGAGAATTCTTCCCATTGACCACCAATGTCAGGCCTCGTACACACGGCCGAGTTTCTCGGCAAAAACCAGCAAGCTTTTTTTTTTCTGCTGAGGAAACTGGTCGTGTGTACACTTTTCAACGAGGAAACCGACGAGGATCTCGTTGGGCCAAAAAGAAAGCATGTCTTCTTATTCCCCGACAGGAATGGGAAAATTTGGCTCGCCGAGATCCTTGGCGGCTTCACAAGGAACTCGACGAGCAAAACTATGTGTTTTGCCCGTCGAGTTTCTCGGCCGTGTGTACAAGGCCTAAGAAGTATTTTCTCACTGACCGCCAATGTAAGGAGAATTCTTCCCATTAACCACCAATGTAAGAAGTATTTTCTCACTGACCGCCAATGTAAGGAGAATTCTTCCCAATTGACCACCAATGTAAGAAGTATTTTCTCACTGACCGCCAATGTAAGGAGAATTCTTCCCATTGACCACCATTTTAAAAAGTATTTTCTCACTGATCGCCAATGTAAGGAGAATTCTTCCCATTGACCACCAATTTAAGAAGTATTTTCTCACTGACCGCCAATGTAAAGAGAATTCTTCCCATTGACCACCAATGTTAGGCCTCGTACACACCGCCGAGTTTCTCGGCAAAAACCAGCAAGAAGATTGCTGTTTTTTTTTTTTGGCGAGGAAACCGGTCATGTGTACACTTTTCGACGAGGAAACCGACGAGGATCTCGTCGGGCCAAAAGGAAAGCATGTCTTCTTTTTCCCCGATGGGAATGGGAAAATTTGGCTCGCCGAGATCCTCGGCGGCTTCACAAGGAACTCGACGAGCAAAACGATGTGTTTTGCCCGTCGAGTTTCTCGGCCGTGTGTACGAGGCCTAAGAAGTATTTTCTCACTGACCGCCAATGTAAGGAGAATTCTTCCCATTAACCACCAATGTAAGAAGTATTTTCTCACTGACCGCCAATGTAAGGAGAATTCTTCCCAATTGACCACCAATGTAAGAAGTATTTTCTCACTGACCGCCAATGTAAGGAGAATTCTTCCCATTGACCACCAAGGTAAGAAGTATTTTCTCACTGACCGCCAATGTAAGGAGAATTCTTCCCAATTGACCACCAATGTAAGAAGTATTTTCTCACTGACCGCCAATGTAAGGAGAATTCTTCCCATTGACCACCATTTTAAGAAGTATTTTCTTACTGATCGCCAATGTAAGGAGAATTCTTCCCAATTGACCACCAATGTAAGAAGTATTTTCTCACTGACCGCCAATGTAAGGAGAATTCTTCCCATTGACCACCAATGTAAGAAGTATTTTCTCACTGACCGCCAATGTAAGGAGAATTCTTCCCAATTGAACACCAATGTAAGAAGTATTTTCTCACTGACCGCCAATGTAAGGAGAATTCTTCCCAATTGACTCCCATTGTAAGAAGTATTTTCTCACTGACCGCCAATGTAAGGAAAATTCTTCCCATTGACCACCAATGTAAGAAGTATTTTCTCACTGACAGCCAATGTAAGGAGAATTCTTCCCATTGACCACCATTTTAAGAAGTATTTTCTCACTGACCGCCAATGTAAGGAGAATTATTCCCAATTGACCACCAATGTAAGAAGTATTTTCCCCACTGACCACCAATGTAAAAGGCATTCTTCCCAATGACCACCAAAATAAGGGGCATTCCCAAAGACCACCTTTTCTTCTACAAAATGAGAAAAAAATAGATAATTTCACCTTTCTTCTACTGCAGTGAGCCCTCTCAATATCCTTTGTACCTCCTTTCCACTATAGTATTCTTGCAAAATTTTGTAACAAATCCCCAGGTGTGGCCAAAAGAAGAAAAAAAAGGAAAATCACAAATAGTTTGATAAGAGGCTTGGTATTGTCCCCTCCAATATCGAACAACAAGATTAACCCTGTAGAGAAGGGGATCACATACAAAAAATTAGGGGAACTCCTAAATCCACAGGGAAGAGGGACTTTAAATGTGCCAACTAATGAGGAAATAACAAAAACCCAATGCATAAAAACATAGGTTTATTGTATCACATTAAAATTAAGTTTCATCGGGTTAAAAACACTATGGGCCAGATTCTGGTAGAATCTGCGGCGGCATAGCGTAAGCCATTTACACTACGCCACCACAACTTACTGGAGCAAGTGCCGTATTCCTCAAGCACTTGCTCCGTAATTTGCGGCGGCGTAGTGTAAATGGCCCGGTGTATCCCCGTGTAATTCAAAGGGGGCGGCCTGTATTTAAATTAACCGCGCCCCCGTGCCGATTGAACTGCGCATGCGCCGGGCTGAAAAATAGCCCAGTGCAAATGCTACAGCTCACGACGGAAAACGTCAATGACGCCGACGTGTGCGTCATTGACGTAAAGTCGTATTCAAGAACGACTTAGGAAAACGACGTACCCGACGGGAAAAGACGACGCGGACCCGACGCCATACTTAACATGGCATACGGCGGACTGGCGTAAGGTTACCCCTCATATAGCAGGGGTAACCTTATGCCTACGGAAACGACGTAAGCGACGACTACGCGACGCAAATTCGTTCGGGAATCGGCGTTTCAGGCTCATTTGCATAGTCAAATGAGACCTGAATGTAAACGCCACCTAGCGGCCAGCGGCGAATTACATTTAAGATCTGACGGTGTAAGTCATTTACAACTGTCAGATCTTGGCCGTATCTATGCGAAAATGATTCTAGGAATCACTCGCATAGATACCCGGGGCCAAAAAGAGAGATACGTCGTAACTCTTCTGAGAATCTGGCCCATAATAAGTAGCAAGTGATATGTTTAAGCAGACGATATTAGGTGATACAAGCGTGTGAAATCAACGCGTTTTGCTGTATCAGCTTCCCAGGATTCACGCTTGAAGATGACAACGGAAAGGATAATGAGAATCTTAAAGTTCCATCCTCAAAAAAGTTTATTTTTTAAGTCAGCACTTACCTGTCCAGAGAGCCCGCGAGGGGGGCCCCCCCCCCCCCCGAGGCCCATTCATCCATTGGATCGGGTGCAGGCGCCACAATTGTAACTAAGAGAAACTGCAAATGCATGAGTCGCGCTGCGCTATCTAAATGGTCCCTTCGTCTTCTGGGTCCCTGAAGGCAGCGGGGGAGAAGGAGGAGGGCTCGCCGCAGAAGAGGACATGACGTACTGCGCTGCGGCTGGGCTAGGATGGAAGTACACTATGTACTCCTAAAAAGGTAAGAAAGGAAAAAAAAATTGATATTTAAAAACGAGGGGTGGAGGTGTGGTCTTTAGTTTAAGACCACCTTGTAAAAGTGGGTGGAACGTCGCTTTAACAGAACTAAAAAAACATTACAAACAAAACACAATAATACATGACTGCTCTATACCAGATGGAACTACTATCCCAATAACCTCTTATGACTCTTACTATTACCTATAGTAACCGAGACCACACCATTGTTGGAGTTATAAAAGGTCATAGCAGACCGATTTATTAAACAATTCTATAAAATAAATAACTCTGTATAAATAAAATAATAACATAAATAACAAGAATACCATAAAATAACATAATATAACATAAAACTCAATAAGAACCATAATCAAAAATTGGTGTTGGTCTCAGCAGGGACTCAATACCCCTAGAGGGGAAATACCATAATGCACTGACGGTACTTAACAGTGTCTGATAGGCCTCCTGCCGCGAAACTGGTCCGGAGACAGCCACAGACCGCAGTGCCCCATTATCACTTCCCAGCCAACCTCCGTTGGCTGGAAACCATTATCGGGACCCATAGCAACGATGAGTCCCCAAAAACCCCTTTCCTGCCAAGACCAACACCCGCCTACGCCACGATCTCAACGGATCCCGATACCTGTGAAAATAAAGCAGAAAAACACACACAAAACACAAACATAATCCAAAGAAACATAACCCCTAACTTAAGGGAGGGTGGGTGGCACAATTTTCCCCCGGGAAGTGCTTGCAGAGGACAGGGAGGGGCCAACATTTATATGCCTCTCAAACCCCTCCCCCTGACTTCCTCACAGAAAATCCTACCACTTTCTACTTCCCCTGTTAACTCCGTCATGCCCGCCCTGCACCTATTCCATTACATTCCATTGCTCCGGGCTTTTCTTACTATGAATCGCATTAACCAAGGAGGAAGAAAGGAGGGGGAGGGGGACAGAGAGGGAAGAAGGGAGGAGTCAAAGGACATTCATGGGGGGACAACAAAGAATGCAAGGGACCCCAGCTGACCAGGCCACAAAAAACTTACCCGTATATTGCATGCCGACAATAAATGTAGGTGATCTTCCACTGGACCCAACAATTGACCAAAAGAAAAAATGTGTGGAGCCAGCAAAGTTCAACTTGAGCCCACAAAACATTTGATGGTGGAAGACTGCCCCCCTCTAAGCCTGCTGCCCTAGCCAGTGGCCCATGAATGCCATGATGGGTTCACAATACCGAATTACACAAGTAACAAACAAACATATTTCCCTTATATCTAAAACCCAGCAATCCAAGTAAACAGACATGACCATACCTTACGTTCTCAGCTTCGTCAGCATCACTGCCCAGCGACTAGTCAACTCTGCCTTTTATTCGTAAATAACAAAAGCTTTCACAAACAGGAAGTGACGGCTCCATGGGAAGTGACATCACAGGATGTGACCTCCACACCGGACATGACCCAACAGGAAATCCTTCCAACAGGATTAGTTAATACAAACAACAACATGAATAGCTTGACTCTAGCTGATAAAGAGACCCTGTGTACTTTCAAACCATAAGACAAAAGTCCACATATCCACAAAAATACCCACGCTATAACCACAGATTCATGATGGTAATAGTATAAAGAAATAGTCGGGCCATAATACCACCATTTACCATGAGTTGTTGCTCTTTTAAAATATTCCAGTTGTGATGGGTAGAACCCAATCTTATTGGTACTACCCTTTAATGCCCTTGGCAAAACTGAAGCATAAGTCTATGGGGTAGATTCACGTAGAATGGCGTATGTTTGTGCGGGCGTAACGTATCCTATTTACGTTACGCCTCCGCAACTTTTACAGGCAAGTGCCGTATTCTCAAAAGAAAGTTGCGGCGGCGTAGCGTAAATAGGCCGACGTAAGCCCGCCTAATTCAAATTGTGAAGAGGTGGGCGTGTGTTATGTAAATTAACCCTGACCCGACGTGATTGCCTTTTTTCACGAACGGCGCATGCGCCGTCCGTGGAATTTCCCATAGTGCATTGCTCCAAAGTACGCCGCAAGGACGTCATTGGTTTCGACGTGAACGTAAATGACGTCCAGCCCCATTCACGGACGACTTACGCAAACAACCTAAATTTTTCAAATTTTGCCGCGGGAATGACGGCCATACTTAACATTGGTACGCCGCATATACGCCTCATATAGCAGGGGTAACTTTACGCCGGGAAAAGCCTAACGTAAATGGCGTAACTGTACTGCGTCGGCCGGGCGTACGTCTAGCTGATTTACATATTCTAGGCGTAAATCAGCGTACACCCCCCTAGCGGCCAGCGTAAATATGCAGTTAAGATCCGACGGCGTAAGAGACTTACGCCGGTCGGATCTAATAGAAATCTATGCGTAACTGATTCTATGAATCAGGCGCATAGATACGACCGGCGAGACTCAGAGATACGACGGCGTATCTCCTTTGTGAATCTACCCCTATATGTATGTATACTAAACATTCAGGGGCAGATCCACAAAGATCTGCCCCGGCGCAGTATATCTGAGATACACTATGCCGCCGTAACTTACTTTTTTTGGTTTGAATCCTGGAAGAATTTGCGCCGTAAGTTACGGCGGCGTAGTGTATCTCTCGCGGCGTAACGGCGCCTAATTCAAATCGGCGAGTAGGGGCCGTGTTTCATTTAAATGAAGCGCGTCCCCGCGCCGAACGAACTGCGCATGCGCTGTCCCTAAATTTCCCGCCGTGCATTGCGCTAAATGACGTCGCAAGGACGTCATTGTTTTGACGTGGACGTAAATTACGTCCAGCCCGATTCACGGACGACTTACGCAAACGAAAAAAATAAATTAAAATTATACGCGGGAACGACGGCCATACTTAACATTGAGTACGCCACCAAACAGCAGCTGTAACTATACGCCGAAAAAAGCCGACCAGAGACAACGTAAAAGAATGCGACGGCCGCTTGTACGTTCGTGGATCGTCGGAAATAGCTAATTTGCATACTCGACGCGGAGGGGAACGCCACCCAGCGGACGCCGAAGAATTGCATCTTAGATCCGAAGGCGTACGAAGACGTACGCCTGTCGGATCTAACCCAGATGCCGTCGTATCTTGTTTTGAGGATTCAAACAAAGATACGACGTGGGAAATTTGAAAGTACGCCGGCGTATCAGGTATCAGTAGATACGCCGGCGTACTCGCTTTGTGGATCTGCCCCTCAGACATCATAGTGACCAATTAGAGTTTGGTCCCCTTATGAAAATGTTAGCCACATGGTAAACAAACACCACCACACCTGCCTATATGAACCCTGTGTTACTGCTGTATCTGCTGCTCTCAATGTTCCGAAAATCAGCAGAGCGCAAGGCCTAGTGGGACCGCTAATCTACGCAAGGCTCACAAATCTCTTTCAAGCTGTGTATCTTTCTTTATAAAAGAGCCAGAAGCAGCTGAAAGGAAATTAATTATTCTGGCAGTAATTGTTCAAGAAAGAAGCAGATCTGAGAGAACAAATTAGTAATTAAATCATAATTAAGCACACTTACCTAATTTAATGATTCTACAGTCATTTAAGAAGCCTTAATTGGCTCCAGAGTTGGAGCAATAACAAGACGGCAATGTATGAGGTCAGGAGAAAAAGGTTTAATTGATCATAATAAGTCTTTGATGGCCAAGGATGAATTATCTCATTGAATATCGGCCCTGGCCAAAAGTCAAGTGCCACCTCGCCAAAGAGGAAGGAAAAGGCTGCAGATTGGCACAGGCCCACTAGGGACGTTTTTGGTGAAATTCTTGCATCCCTTTAAAAGGAGATGTTTGGGGTTTTAGAAAATGTTGCCATTACACCAAATCCATCTGGGAGTTCTGATCTCCCCTACTAACTTAACCACTTAAGGACCGGACCAATATGCTGCTAAATGACCCAAGGGGTTTTTACAATTCGGCACTGCGTCACTTTAACTGACAATTGCGCGGTCGTGCGACGTGGCTCCCAAACAAAATTGGCGTCCTTTTTTTCCCGCAAATAGAGCTTTCTTTTGGTGGTATTTGATCACCTCTGCGGTTTTTATTTTTTGCGCTATAAACAAAAATATAGCGACAATTTTGAAAAAAATGCAATATTTTTTACTTTTTGCTATAATAAATATCTCCCAAAAACATATATAAAAAATTTTTTTCCCTCAGTTTAGGCCGATACGTATTCTTCTACATATTTTTGGTAAAAAGAAAATCGCAATAATCGTTTATCGATTGGTTTGCGCAAAAATTTATAGCATTTACAAAATAGGGGATAGTTTTATTATTATTTTTTTTTTTTACTACTAATGGCGGCGATCAGCGAATTTTTTCGTGACTGCAACATTATGGCGGACACTTCGGACAATTTTGACACATTTTTGGGACCATTGTCATTTTCACAGCAAAAAATGCATTTAAATTGCATTGTTTATTGTGAAAATGACAGTTGCAGTTTGGGAGTTAACCACAGGGGGCGCTGAAGGAATTAGGGTTCACCTAGTGTGTGTTTACAACTGTAGGGGGGTGTGGCTGTAGGACTGACGTCATCGATCGAGTCTCCCTATAAAAGGGATCACACGATCGATACAGCCGCCACAGTGAAGCAAGGGGAAGCCGTGTTTACACACGGCTCTCCCCGGTCTTCAGCTCCAGGGAGCGATCGCGAGGGGGCGGCTAGAAATGAATAGCCGCGCCCTCGTCCCGAATCGCTCCCCGCGGGTATCCGACCGCCGCATGTACCAGGGGAGGGGGTGCCGATCGGACCCCCGACCCACGTCTAGGCAGGGACGTACAGGTACGCCAATGTGCCTGTCCGTGCCATTCTGCCGACGTATATGTACATGCGGCGGTCCGGAAGTGGTTAATATTGATTGGACCCTGGGCAAAAATGTTCTATTTAAAAAAAAAAAATGTATTAATAATGGCGGCGGTCAGCGATTTTTATCGTGACTGCGACATTATGGCAGACACATCGGACACTTTTGACACTATATTGGGACCTGAAAATGGGAATTAATCTGGACTAATAGAATGGACTTTTGGCAGTACAAGTAATTAATGTAAAAAATCTATAAATATTTATTCATAAAAAGGATATACGAAGAAAATTGTATACATAACTGTGCGGAAAACCGTACACTATCAGCATATTATCTCAGTACATATTATAAAGAATATTACAAAAAAGCTTATACTTATGCAGATATACTCATAACATGAGAACATATAGCACCAGAGGGTATATATAAACTTTTAATCCTTAAAACTGAGTTTGGTATGCGGAATGGTAGATCTTGCTTTTACTCTCGACATGCACAAGTACTGTCAGTGAGTAAAGCGGTGATGTGGCGGCCTTTTTTGGGGGCATCAGATTGGCCCGGGGGGTGTCAGTTTCATTCCGGGACACTGTATTGTCCTGGAATGAAGGTGCCCGGGACAGATCTGCAAAATGCGGGACTGTCCCGGGCAATCCGGGACACGTGGTCACCCTACCGGTGCCTATAAGTCCATTTGCATATATTAACTAGAAAGGAGAAAGGAGCCATAGGTGTGCACAGTTTATTGCATTAGGGTGTGCTCCCCAAAGCTCAAACACATAGTGGACGGTGTCAAGAGGGATGGGAGCGTGGCACTCTCACAGTAATATTAACATTTACATGGCACACATAGGTAATTTGACTATATACTTTATCACAAACCCTCTTATCCTACAATGACTAAAGAACCTAAAACATAGCCGTTGGATACCTATAAAATGTTTACCTTCGAGTCCACTTTCTCACACCCTAGGGGGAACCCATGATGGTAGCAACCAAAGAAAAAGAAACAACAAAAAATAAAAGAAGAAAACTAGAGATTAGAGCGGCAGTCTTTTAGGGCGTGTCTGCCATGTATGAAGCCTCGTACACACGACCGAGGAACTCGACGGGCGAAACACATAGTTTTCCTTGTCGAGTTCCTTGTTAGGCTGTCGAGGAACTCGACAAGGCAAGTTTCCCCATTCCCGTCGAGGAAAAAGAAGACATGCTCTCTTTTTGGCTCAACGGGATCCTCGACAGTTTCCACGTCGAAAAATGTACACACGACCGGTTTCCTCGGCAAAAAAAACAGCAAGTTTCTTGTTGGTATTTGCAGAGAAACTTGGTCGTGTGTACGAGGCCTGACATTCAAAAAAGCACAAAGAAGTCAAAATCTGTTGTCCCGTGTTTTATCTGTCCCAAAGAGACGACCTAGCATGTCTTTTTAAAATGTGGTATCGATATCTATTCGCTTAGGTAGGACAAAAGCGAGGGACAGTCAAGAAATTCTACTCAAGGAGTCCACACCTCCCTAAACTTAGTGTGCTTTTTGTTCGCTATGGCTATCATCTCTTCCATGTGCATTATATTATTTATTTCCACTTGCCCATTCCTGTATTGATGGTGTTGCAGGGGATTTCCAGTATCTGGGGATCAGTGCTCTCCCTGCTATCAGCAGAAATCGTAAGGCCTCGTACAGACGACGGGACATGTATGATGAAAACGGTCCGCGGACCGTTTTCATCGGACATGTCCGCTGGCGGATTTTGGTCTGATGGCTTTACACACCATCAGACCAAATTTCCCGCGGACAGCGAACGTGGTGACGTGGCCGCGCCGTTGCCGCGACGATGACGCGGCGACGTGCGCGACCCTGTGAAGGTCAATGCTTCCACGCATGCGTCGAATCACTTCGACGCATGCGAGGGCTTTCGGCCAAGCGGACATGTCCGGTGAGTCGTACAGACGACTGAACATGTCCGACGGACAGGCTTCCAGCGGACATGTTTCTTAGCATGCTAAGAAACATTTGTCCGCTGGAAACCTGTCCGATCCGCTGGAAAATTGTCCGGTCGGCCGTACAGACGACCGAACATGTCCGCGGAAACTGGTCCGCGGACCAGTTTCAGCAGACATGTTTGGTCGTGTGTACGAGGCCTCATATTCCCATCTTAATGGATGGAATGATCCCGGGATCATGGATAGGAGAGATACTTTTGAGGCCTCTGACCATACCTTGCCCGTGATCAGATGTTTTTTTTTGATGGGCAAGACCACCACACATGTAGATGTGTACCTCTTGACTTGCCACATCTCCAACATAAATCTGATGTAGCTGATGTAGCACCCTCTAGGTGCTAAAATAGGACTTTTCTGGGTTAAACTATCAGTGAGGGCAAATTTAGGCAGGCTTATGCTTTAGGTTAGGCCCGTTTGTTTTGATCTGGGGTCGTGAGTGTTTAGTACAGTAGTGGGTGTGACCACCTGTGTTTTGGTTCTGAGGCGCCTCCCCTGCTTCCAGGAATATTGTTCTGGAAAAGAGGTTGGGCCTAGAGCTGGAGTGGCAGGCAGCTCATGTGAGGAGCCGTGACCAATCTTCATTCGGTATTGTCAGGGGGCAGGCCTCCCATATAAGCTGAGGTCACATGCTGGTGAGGATGATCCTATCGGGCTTGAGAAGTGGGAATGGAGTTTTAGGTAGCTGCTGCAGGGCTTGCCCATGTGAGGGGGCGTGCCGAACACAGTGGAGGGCCGGAGGAGCTGCTAGGGTGTGTGTTTGGATAACGTTTTCTACCATGGACTTGGGGTAGAAGAAGGTCAGTGTGTCTACTACAGTGGAGAACTAGATTTTTTTAATAACGATATCATCTTGTTAGTATTTTGTAGTTTCTTTCCTGTGAATGGGAAGCTAAAGTGGATTTGAATGTAAAGGTGAAAGCTTTATCCCAGTCTATTGCCCAATTCCTGCACCCTGTCTAAATTTGACAATTTTTTTTATTTTTATTTATATATTTTTTTACAATTTTTTTTTAGGATCCCTGTTAGGGGGCTTTGGTGAAATTTCAGGGGTCCAAACAGGGAGTATCTGCGCCACCACAGGGTGATTAGGGTGTGCCCAGGCACACCTTGTTTACACGGCTATGGAAACAGCAAGCTCTTTCATACCATGGGCTAGACTTCTAATGCTCACTGGCCACAAGTTGCCTGTCTTCCCTAATCAGAGGTCACTTTTTTGGAAACTTTCTGGGTAAAAGGTATAAGATTTGCCTTTGAATGTTCTTTTGTATAAGCCACTGGTACCATAGGTGTGCGCACGGCGTGTGCCAGGTGTGCCTTGGGCACACCCTAATCACCCTGTGTGGCACAGATCCCCCCCTTTTAAACCCCTGATATTTCACCAAAGTCTTCTAACGGGACTCCAAAAAAAATGAAAGCGCCAATTTTTTTTTTTTTTTTTAAAGTCAGCAGCTACAATAACTGCAGCTTCTGACTTTTAAAATTAGGACGCTTACCTGTCCAGCGCGCCCGCGATATCAGCACCCAAAGCCGATCTATCGCTCGGCTCTTCTCTTGGATGCTACCGCCACCATCTTTGGTAATGCCTTGTACACACGAGCGGAATTTCCGACGGAAAAAGTCAGGCGGAAGCTTTTCATCGGATATTCCGTCCCTGTGCAGCATGCCCCATCTGACTTTTTCCGTCGGTAATTCCAACAGAATTAGATAGAGAACATGTTCTCAATTTTTCAGACGCAAAAAATTACTATCGGAAATTCTTTTCGTCTGTATGGAATTCCAACGGAGAAAAAAACATGCATTCTCGGAAACAATTTGACGCATGCTCGGAAGCATTGAACTTCATTTTTCTAGGCTCGTCGTAGTGTTATAGGTCACCGCTTTCTTGACGGTCGGATTTTATTGTGACTGTGTGTATGCAAGACAGCTTGAGGAGAATTCCATCGGAAAAAACGTTATGCCGGGTACAGACGAGAGGATTGATCCGCGGATAAATCCTCTCGAGGATTTCCGCGGATTTGGATCCGATGGAGTGTACTCACCATCGGATCGAAATCCGCGCCAAAATCCCATCGCGATGACGTGTCGTGCCGTCGCCGCGATGATGACGCGGCGACGTGCGCGACACTGTCATATAAGGATACCCACGCATGCGTCGAATCATTACGACGCATGCGAGGGAGGGAATCGGACGGATCGATCCGGTGAGTCTGTACAGACCACCGGATCGATCCGCTGAAGCCGATTCCAGCGGATAGATTTCTTAGCATGCTAAGAAATTTTTATCTGCTGGAAATCGGTCGGGCCGAAAAAAATCCGCGGAAAAAGATCCGCTGGGTTGTACACACCAGCGGATCTATCCGCTGGAACTGATCCGCAGATCAATTCCAGCGGATAGATCCTCTCGTGTGTACGGGGCCTTAGAGTTTATTCCGATGGGAAAACCGGTCGTGTGTACAGGGCATAAGAGAATCAGGAAGTGAAGCCTTGCGGCTTCACTTCCTGGTTCCCTACTGCGCATGCGCGACCCCACTGGTCCCTGCCGTCTTCTGGGACCTGTGTGTCTCCCAGAAGACAGCAGGGGGAACAGACGGACGAAGGAAGCAGTAAAGATCTGTATTAGACAGGCATCTGCTCCCCCTCCCCCTTGAAAGGTGCCAAATGTGAAACCGGAGGAGGGGGAGGAATCCGAAAAACGGAAGTTCCATTTTTATGTGGACTTCCGCTTTAAAGCAATCTACTGGGCTGGCCAGAACCACCTCTGGAGGGAGTCTATTTCATATTTTCCCAGCTCTTACTGTGAAGAAACCTTTCCGTATTTGGAGATGAAATCTCTTTTCCTCTAGATGTAAAGAGTGCCCCCTTGTCCTCTGTGATGACTGTAAAGTGAATAACACCAAGTTCACTATATGGACCCCTTATATATTTGTACATGGTGATCATATCCCCCCTTATTCTCCTCTTCTTAAGAGAGAATAAATTCAGTTCCTCTAATCTTTCCTCATAGCTGAGCTCCTCCATGCCTCTTATCAGTTTGGTTGCCCTTCTCTGCACTTTCTCCAGTTCTCCGATATCCTTTTTGAGAACTGGGGCCCAAAACTGAACTGCATATTCCAGATGAGATCTTACTAATGATTTGTACAGGGGCAAAATTATATCTCTCTCTCTGGAGTCCATACCTCTCCTAATACAAGAAAGGACTTTGCTCGCTGTATTCTGCTATATATTGGATGGCACCTATCTATGTAGGGTCATAATTACGCCACACTCATCCTCTTAAAGGGGTTGTAAAGGAAAAAAATGTTTTTCATAATAAGCATCCTTTACCTGCAGACATTCCTCTTTTCACTTCCTCATTGTTCGTTTTTGCTCAGAAGTTGCTCTATTTCTTCTCTGTTCTGTTCACTTCCTGCTTGTCTGATTTTCACTGACCACCGTGATGGGAGGCTTTACTGCGGTGGTCAGTAACGTGCTCGCCCCCTCCTGGGAACTACATCTGTGCGGCAGGACGCTCTCTACGTGTTAGAGACCTCAAGGAGGTGTGAATTACTGGGCGTGCCGCAATTCATACTGGGAAATGTAGTTCTTACATGAACGAGCGCTGCAAACCAGGAAGTGAATGAGAGAACAGAAACTAGAACGCCGGAGGTGATATAGATGAAGGAATTTAATAGGTATTTACTCGTTTTTTAACAGAATCATTACACTATTATGTCTGTCTACCTTGCAGACATTGGCCCGGATTCAGATACAAGTTACGACAGCGTATCTCCGGATACGCCGTCGTAACTCTGAGTGTGCGGGGAACGTATCTATTCGCCTGATTCATAGAATCAGTTACGCATAGATTTCCCCTAAGATCCGACCGGGGTAAGTGTCTTACACTGTCGTATCTTAGACTGCATATTTACGCTGGCCGCTAGGTGGCGCTTCCGTATATTTCCGCGAGGAATATGCAAATTAGGTAGATACGCCGATTCAGAAAAGTACGTCCGCCCGGTGAATTTTTTTATGTCGTTTACGTTAGGCTTTTACCGGCGTAAAGTTACCCCTGCTATATGAGGCGTATCCTATGTTAAGTATGGACGTCGTTCCCGCGTCAAATTTTGAAAATTTTACGTCTTTTGCGTAAGTCGTTTGCGAATAGGGCTGTACGTAAGTTACGTTCACGTCTAAAGCATTGACGATTTGCGGTGTAATTTTGAGCATGCGCACTGGGATTCTTTCACGAACGGCGCATGCGCCGTTCGTAAAAAACGTCAAATACGCGGGGTCACACTAAATTTTAATAAAACACTCCCACATCATCCACATTTGAATTACGCGGGCTTACGCCGGACCACATACGTTACGCCGCCGTAACATAGGGCGCAAGTTCTTTCTGAATACGGAACTTGCGCCCTAATTTCTGAGATATGTACGCCCCTGCAAAGATACACCAATGTATCTGAATCCGGGCCACAAATTTTAGGCAAAAAAATGTTTTCCTTTACAACTCCTTTAACCCTCCTAATATACCAACCCTTTATAAGCCACTGGTACAACTTCATCATACAAAGTATAATTTCCTACAACCCCTCTCTTCCCCATCTTGTGGCTATGAAAAGGAAACCACGCCATGGCTATTGAGTGCACGGTGTAGCTTTGGCAAAAAGGGACGGCCCCTCTCTTCCATCATCCTGTCATATCCGTCTCGGATAAATAATGAAGACGCCAGAGCAGGAGTTCACTTACTGTTAGTTAAATTCCATCGGCATAATGGATGAATATTTGTTTATAATTTCTGTACGCGGCCCCGGTGTCAGCTGCTTGCTCCTATTTGCATAGGTAGATTGAGCTGTTGCGAGGTTAATGAGCGCGCACGGATAACAAATGAGTTTTATCAGCGGCTCGCCTGTTCTCTAAATGTTTGATAAATTCGGCACGGATTACGCCAGCATTATCAGGTTTTAGTGCTTCAACTCGTCACGTTAAGTCTACGCCAAAAGCTTTCCTTGATCCTTCTCCGACTGACAGCTTTTTACAGTGCACGCCGCGATCGCCGCGGCAAGCGAACGGCAGACATGGGGAAGGCTGTCTCAGCAGCAGATGCTGGGTAATTAAACATACGGTTTGCTCCTTCTGAGCGGCTTTGCAGCGTGCCGCAGATGCAGTTTGTTTAGTTTTGGCTGGAAACACAGTCTTCCCAACGAGGAGAAATAAACCAAATACAAACAAGCGGAGGACAGAAAGTGGGCAGGAACGGCAGGATATGACTTTCCCGTCTACACTAATCGACTCCTTTCATTTACATTTAATTTCCTAATAAAGACGCCATGATTTAGGGCCGCGCCAAACGTGAGCTGGAGATTAACCCACTGTTGGCCGGTTCCCCATTATTATTATTTTTTATTTAAATTTTTTAAGTTTTTACGCAAATGAAGGATTTGTCAATAAGGGGCCAGATTCACATAGAACTGCGGCGGCGTAACGTATCGTAGATACGTTACACCGCCGCAAGTTTTCATCGCAAGTGCCTGATTCACAAAGCACTAACGATGAAAACTACGCCGGCGGCCTCCGACGCAAGGCGGACCAATTCAAATGGGCGTGTGCCATTTAAATTAGGCGCGCTCCCAGCAAAAATAGATCCCATCCAGAGACAATAGGTTTCCCAGCGGCAACAATAGACCTCCCCAGCAACAATAACAACCCCCCCTGCAAAAATAGATCCCCCAGCAACCAGCATTAATGGACACTGTAGCACAACCCAGTACACATTGCCATTATATACATTCAGTGCTGGAGGTGCCGGAACGGCTTTCCTGTGCGTTCTCATTAAAAAAAGCCCTGTGTATACAGTATATATATATCTATATATATATATAGGGCCAGATCCACAGTGAGAGTACGCCGGCGTATCTACTGATACTCCGGCGTACTTTCAAATTTCCAGCATCGTATTTTTAGTTTGAATCCTCAAACCAAGATAAGACGGCATCTGGGTTTGATCCGACAGGCGTACGTAGGTGCAATACTTCGGCGTCCGCTGGGTGGAGTTTGCGTCGTTTTCCGTGTCGGGTATGCAAATTAGCTATTTCCGACGATCCACGAACGTACGCGCGGTCGTAGCATTCTCTTACGTCGTCTCTTGTCGTTTTTTTCCGGCGTATAGTTAAAGCTGCTTTTTTGCGGCGTATAGTTAGATTTGCCATGTTAAAGTATGGCCGTCGTTCCCGCGTCGAAATTTGAATTTTTTATTTTTTTTGCGTAAGTCGTCCGTGAATCGGGATGGATGTAAGTCACGTCTAAGTTTAAAAAATGACGTCCTTGCGACGTCATTTCGCGCAATGCACGACGGGAAATTTCGAAACGGAGCATGCGCAGTTCATTCGGAGCGGGGACGCGCTTCATTTAAATGAAACACGCCCCCTAATCGCCGATTTGAATTCCGCCGCCAGAAATACACAACGCCGCCGTAACTTACGGCACAAAATCTTTGAGAATTTGAAAGAACGCCAGGTAAGGTACGGCGGCTTAGCGTATCTCTGATACGCTGCGCGGGTGCAGATCTATGTGGATCTGCCCCTTAATGTTTTTTTTTTTCTCAATAAAGATTGCGCATCTGTCTAATCTGCAAGTCCTCTATCCTGTCTCCCTTTATAAAAGCTGATTAATGAATATTTGCACGGATGGGAAATATTGCAGTAGCCCATAGCAACTAGTCAGGTATTGGCTTCCCTTCTACAAATGACACTGTATAATAGAGCAGTAAATTGAGCTGCTATGAGCTCCTTTTGTTTTCACTTACATTTTCCCTATAGCCTTTCTAAGCTGCTCTGACCTACAAATGATAAATTGCATTAAAATGGCCATTCAAGCACAGTGAAAACATTGTATAATAAAAATAAATAATATATGGGGGGGTAATCCTCCAACACATATTGTTATCTTAACCAAGGATGTGGTCTTGCTCAAAATAAATTATTATATAACTGTTAAATGTCCCTAACCCAAATTTACTAAATCTTAGAAATTGAGATCAGTGAAGGATTAGCAAATGAAAAAAATTGCATTGGATAAAAGAATGGGATTTAATAAAAAAAAAAAAAAAAATTGGCCCCATATTATCAGATTTTTGAAAAAAAAAAAAGTTCATAGACAATGTAGAATAATACAATGAGTTTTAATATGTAATAAACTTTGAAAAAGGTTCCTGCACTACTGACTTTGGTCCGTTTTTAGCCCATTGAATATCATTGAAGTCGGATTAAAGTCGGATCGTCATCCTAACTATCCGATTTGTGATGCCGCGTACACACGATAATTTTTCGGGTTGTAAAAAAACAACGTTTTTTAGGCTCTAGAAAAAACAAAGTTTTTTTCAACCCGATGATTAAAACGCCCTTGCCTACACACGATCGTGAAAAAAAAAAATGCTCAGTGACGTAGAATGACGTAGTGACGCAAAATCATATCCTGTTCATTCAAGTCGGATGGAAGTACTACTTATATTGGCAAGAGGCGGGGTCACTGGGTAATGTGATCTGGAGGCCCCACCCCTTATGACGTCACCGCCCATCATGCCAATATAAGTAGTGGCACACCGCACACCCAGTATTTAAGCGTGAGAGAGCGTTGAGTCAACATCGGAAGAACAGAGGGAGAAGACAGTGGAGAAAACCCAACAGAAGACAGCAGACAGAGGAAGAAGAACCTGAGTATGGTCGGTCTGGTATGGATTTTGGGGCGAGGGACCCAACGTTTTTTTTTGGTGTGGGGGTTCCCCTTAAAACCCATACCAGAGTGAAGGGCCTGGTATGGTCTTTAAAGGGGGAATCCATGCCGTTTATTTTTTAATTGGGGCGTGGAGTTCCCCCTTAAGATTCATACCAGACACAAAGTGTCTGCATTGTCAGTATCAAAGCCATATCCTCTTTCATTGAAGTTGGACGGATTTGTCCCTGAAATGGAGACCAGGGACCAGTGGCGGCTGGTGTTTTTTTTTTTTTTGGGGGGGTGGCAAACAACCTTCCTCCCCCTGGGCAGCTGGCGGCACCTCCCGTGCCCGCTCGCTGTCTGCAGGTCGCTCCGGCACTTACCCCATCTAGGTGGTAGGTGACGGGCATCGGGCAGCGGTTCCTGTGTCCCCTCCTCCATCACTACATTTTCCGCCTTGCGGCTCCTCCCCTCCTCCTAGGCTTTCAATAGGAGCCTCTGCCTCTAATCGGGTGGCTGGGGATCTGATACGCGTGGCCGCAATGTCTGCTGGCCACTCACGTTCGCTCCACAGAGAGGCAGAATGGGGATCTGTGGAGTGGATTCGCAGGGTTCTCGTATCACACTAGTGAAGGATGATCAGTGGTTCCCCTTCCCTCACCCACAG
This sequence comes from Rana temporaria, assembly GCF_905171775.1. NCBI lineage: Eukaryota > Metazoa > Chordata > Amphibia > Anura > Ranidae > Rana > Rana temporaria. Next base: position 16,518,213 of record NC_053496.1, read on the forward strand.
TTTCCGGCTTTTCATCCTCCCTGGCAGATGATGTTGGAGGTATTGGCCTGCAACCCGGGCACATTATTCAGACAGTGACTGTGGGCGTAGCTTCAGGGGGCCTGTGTTCGACTCCCTGTCACACATTTACTAGAACCGATTGGCTGTATTTTACTTCTGCAGCAGCTGAATGTTGACTTCTCCTCCTCTTCCTCCTGCTGGCATTTAGCTGTTGCAGGAGGAAAATACAGAAAATCTGTTCTAGAAAACGTGGCCACTGCTGCCCTTCCTGTCAAGCTTCCTCCTCCTTCTGCTGCACCCGGGCTCCTGTGTGCTCCCCTTTGCTGTGTGCCTCTAAAGTGTTCGGGTTTGGCTTGAAGAAAAGGTGGCAACCCTATTCCGGGCATAGATCACCATGGTGACCGCGGTGACCTACGCCACGTCCGGCGCCTACTCTGCCCCCCCCCCCTGCTGTCCGCTGGGAGACACACAGGTCCCAGAAGACAGCAGGGACCAGTGGGATTGCACAGCGTGAGTCGCACATGCGCAGTAGGGAACCAGGAAGTTAAGCCGCAAGGCCTCACTTCCTGATTCCCTTACCCAAGATGGCGGGGTAGCACCCAAGAGCCCAAGGGACAGACTGGCTTCGGGACCCGAAATCGCGGGCAACCCTGGACAGGTAAGTGTCCTTATATTTAAAGTCAGCAGCTGCAGTATTTGTAGCTGCTGACTTTTAATATATATTTTTTTTTTTCGGCGGAACATCTACTTTAATAAAGCCAGATGCGGTAACCCATAGCAACCGGTCGCCAATCACCCCCTTTTTTTTTATCAATCTGTTTTGCTGTGACTTGATGAAAGGTGAAATTGGACGGATCGCTCCGGGTCATTGCTCCTTGCACGGTATCACTGCTCCTTGTATTGCCTCATTAATAAAACCTCAATTTGCGTCGCATGGGCGTTGTAATAGAATCGTATGATTTGCTAAAATAAATTGGACTTTTTTTTTTTTTTTGTAATTTAGCAATTAGCGTAAAAAAAAAAAAAAAAAAAACGCGACAGACACAGTATAGAATAAGTCATATTATCTCGGGGGTGTTGACAGCGGTGGACAGTGGGGGACGCGTAGTGTCAAAGGCAACGCACTGCATTAGCAGCACAGTCCTTTCCAGAGCTCGGCCGATTTCCTCCACGGCAAGCAACTGCTGCCCGTTCCGGCAAATCATGTTAGTGATTATATGGGTAATGAAAAGCAAGCTCTTTTTGTCTGCGCCGCTGATTAATCTGCTCTCTATTTAGCCCTGATTTATGGGGCTCAGCAGTTGAGGTGAATGCTGCCCCATCAGTTCTGCAGCCTATTAGCAGCGCCGTGACCGCGCCATGCCTAGGAGGCTCAAACACTGCCACCGCCAGCCTTTCCAGCTTGCCGCCTCACTCCCTCCAATCTGTTTTGCTTGCCGGAGTGACCTTTTATACAGTAAAACACATTAGTTGAATAGCAGCGTCTCATTAAAGGAGTGAATTAACCAGTGAGTCCCTTTTAACGAGATGACAGCCAAGAGGAACGAGTGCCAATGGCCACAGGCATTTGGAAATTTAACTCATGAATCAGACGTGTTAATACGTTCTGCAGCCCCGGAGCTGTAAGAGCTCTTCTAGCCCTTTTCTCTCTCTTTCTATTCCCGCTCTGCCGCTGTTAGAGTACAGGAAAAAAAAAAAGAAAAGAAAGAGAAAAAAAAAAAAGCGCATTACTTTCTTCCTGATGGGGGTGTGCGAGCGAAAAAAAAAAAAAAACGCGGAATAATAAAGCTTGAATTTTTCAATGCAGTTAAAAATGAATCTGACAGATTACTGACAATAGCAGTTCTAGCTGAGACACAGGGAGCACAAGAACTATTAACCATATCATATATCATACAATGTAATTAAATCAAGCCACGGAGTAAAATGGGTTTTTTTCCGGCGAGCGAAATGGCCTCTGTAAGAGCCCTATTAAATGAACTGGAGAGCCGAAAATTAAATAATTCACAGTGAGGGATTTTGCATTTATACAAAAATTGTGTGCTTAATTGTCTGTGCCACATTACGAACTTGGCCCTGTGTTAACAATACACCCTGAACATATTACCGGGGAGCCGAGCGCAACTGCTTAACACAAATGCGGCACGGGATAATAAAAGAAAAAAAAAAAAGGCTTTTAAAAAGAGAAAAACACAGCTGCAGATATCCTTGTAAATGTCAGTTTTACCTGGCAGCAAAAAAAAAAAGCCAACAAGTTATATTGTCATTAACGTTTGAGCAAAATTAAAGATGAAAAAATAAAATTGTGTCTCCAATGCATACAAATTGCCCCATATTTTGTCTCTTTAAAAGCATTACAAGTATAGAAAAAATACCTGTTGATGTGCTAGAAATCCAGTGTGCTCCTAGGGTTGCCACCTGTCCGGGATTTATCCGGACAGTCCCGGTTTTGAATCTTGTGTTCGGTTTTCAGGCGGACTGATACTCGGACACATGATCATATCTCCCAACTGTCCATGATTTGGAGCAATGCCCCTCTGTCCCTCATTCCTCCTCATTTGTCCCTCATTTTGGTCTGATCTACCGTATTTATCGGCGTATATTGCGCACTTTTTTGCCAAAATCGTGGGTGCGCGATATACGCCGATACCCGCTTCCCGCGCCGTGTTTGAATGCCTGCGCCGACATATACCGAGCGCAGTACGCTCGGGTACATTCGGCCAGGCTCGGCTTCACGCTCTGTGACATTTATGCGTGAGAAGCCGAGCCTGGCCGAATATACCCGAGTGTACTGCGCTCGGTATACGTCGGCGGAGGCTTCAAACTGAGCGCGGGAAGCGGGGATTCGACATGAAGACAGCGCGGGAGAACACCACGAGGCCGCAGACGGACGCCGGACCGGACGAGGCCGCCGATGGACGCCGGGCAAGACACCAAAACTGTAAGTAGTAAAATGTAATAAAATGTTTTTTTTACAGGAAAAACGGGTCAAAATTAGGGGTGTGCGCTATACGCCGGAGCGCGCAATACCCCGATAAATACGGTATATAGATTAAGGTTGTCCCGATACCGAGCATTTGCGATTCCTTAGCCAATACCTGGGATGGGAGAGAGGCAGTGTGCAACAGAAAGTCAGTGGGCAAGGCGGAGGGTGGAGCGTCGAGCGAGTCCTCAAGCGGGCAAGCTGGCAGGGGTGCAGAGTGCAGGGGACGCAGCCGCGCATCATCCATCGGAATCAGCGACCGATGGATGATGTTGCCGTCAGTGCTTGCAAATTCCGACGCCCATCTTGGTACACCCTGCACTCGGCCACAGTATGCCAGCAGCGGACATCTTGTTACACCCAGCCCATATAGTTTGAGCTAGGTGTAACAAGATGGCCGCTGTTGCTTTTATGCGGACGAGTGCAGGGTGTACCAAGATGGGCATCACAGGCAGCCTTCCCTAATGGCATTTCAGTGCCTGCCATCAGTGCCCATACAGTAAATGTCATCTATCAGTGTCCAATGCCCATAAGTGCCATATATCAGTGCCAGTCACCTGTCAGTGCCATATATCAGTGCCAGTCACCTGTCAGTGCCATATATCAGTGCTAGCCATCTGTCAGTGCCATATATGAGTGCCAGCCCTCAATGCCAGCCAACTGTCAATGGCCGCCATCTGTCAGTGCTCATCAGTGCTGCATATCAGTGCCACCTAATCTGTATTGTGAGCAAAAAATGTAAACTGTGCCAATATTACAAAGAAAATTCACAACAGTCCTCAGATGACCTAATGACCTTTGTAATATTGGCGCAGTTTACCTTCTTTGCTTGTTTCTATTGTGCTTATCTCACCTAGACTGCTGCCTTTACCTTTATATTTTCTATTATTATTTTTTAATTTTGTATCGGGACAACCACAAATCCCGCCTTTGGTCCCGCCTTTTGCAGCCGGCCTTTGGTCCCGCCTTTTGCAGCTGTACCATCTTCCATTACGCCTCCCATATCTGCTCCTGTGTTTGCAGATTTGTGGTTGTCCCGATCGGCCGCACCATGTTTTGCTGACGCCCATACCGCTAGGCTGCATGGGACTTGTAGGCTCACTCTGGGCGTGTGCATGCGCGGTGGCCACTTCTTGTCCGCTGCCGCCCGGTGATGTCAGACGCCGAGCGGCTGGGGGGGGCTATTTAAACAGGCTGAGCCGGCTTCATTTGCCGGCTTGCCTTGGATGGGGCGCTTTCACACGAATTTCTGCTCTCGGGTACTTGTCTAAACTCTCATTTACATACCCTTTCCCTTTGACATTATTTGGCAGCAATTGTGCCTTATATTTTTTAAATAAAACTTTTTCTTTCCCCCCTTTTTTTTTTCAGAGTGTCCTTTTGGCTGTTCCTTTGGCAGTGCCATAGGGTGGAAAACTGCTTTGCCTATACTTTGGTGTTTAGACCTCTGCGGTTGTATATACGTTTGGTAAGTGTCTGTGTTTTAATTTGGGTTTCTTCCCTTTCTCCCTTCCTCCCATTTTTTCAACCCTACCTACATTTTATTTTTATTTTCTATTTTAGATCTTTTTCTGACATTTATCAACGTTTTTTATTAACTTTGGCAGTGCACTCTGCGCCCCATCGCTTTTTGAAATAAAATCTTCTCTTCACTAGGTAGGTATGTGTAGCCCAACTGGCTAGGGATAATTATTGGCCATGATTATTCTTCATGGCGATTATTCCCTACCTATCTCATATATTTGTTTTATTTCCTAGTTTGGAGTTTCAGCCCCCTGCAGCCACACTAAGGTTGTTGTCCCTGCATTGTTGCTTGAGGGCACATTCATTAGCATGGCCGCACGCTGAGTGTATGTTGGGTTTCTTCTGCACTCCTCCCTGGGTTCTTTACACTATGGAACCCGTTTTGGTTCGGTCATTTTCTAGGATCCAGCTGTTCTTTAATAAAATGTCATTTCATTGTTGTTTCTGTTTTTTCTGTAGAATGTATCATAACAGTATAAGAACCTTACTTCCCCTGAAGAAGCCAAAGACTTGGCGAAACATGTCGGGAAAACTTGTTATAATCTTTCTCTGATGTACACTCCTTATTATGTTTCTGTCTAACTAATTGCAATTAATAAACTATTGTCTTCTTTTATATTGTTTCTACCGTGTAATTTGCCTGGCACCGTTACAATCCCTCTAAAAGTACAAGTACCGATACTTTTTTTCAAGTACTCGCCGATACCGAATACCGATACTTTTTTTTAAATGTGTCCCCAAATGCATCCATTTCCCCCACATATGCAGCCATGTCCCCCACATATTGCAGCCATATCCCCCCACAGATGCAGCCATGTCCCCCCACAGATGCAGCCATGTCTCCCCCCATGTCCAGCCATGTCTCCCCCCATATCCAGCCATGTCCCCCCATATGCAGCCATGTCTCCCCCTATATCCAGCCATGTCCCCCATATGCAGCCATGTCTCCCCCCATATGCAGCCATGTCTCCCCCCGTATCCAGCCATGTCCCCCCCATATCCAGCCATGTCTCCCCCCCATATGCAGCCATGTCTCCCCCATATCCAGCCATGTCCCCCCATATGCAGCCATGTCTTCCCCCCATATCCAGCCATGTCCCCCATATGCAGCCATGTCTCCCCCCCATATCCAGCCATGTCTCCCCCCATATCCAGCCATGTCCCCCTTACCTGCATCCCGCTGCCGCCGACTGGTTAATACGCGCGGGGAACATTACAGCTTTCATTTGAATAGCTGTAATGATTCCCGCCGCGCTGCGTATAGACACTCCCCCTTGCTCGGGATTGGACAGTTCACCCGAGCAAGGGGAAGTGTCTATATGCGGCTGTATGGGATGAGGTGCCGTATCCCCTAGAGGACATACCAAACACTCCCACTATAAATTTTATTTCTGTCTAGCGCGTTTTTTTCTCTTTTACAATCTGTACTGTGCTTTGAGAAACTGTCACTTGACATTAAAAAAAGTATCGGTATCGGCGAGTAGTAGTGTAGATATATGGATGTACTATAGATGTATATAAAATGCACTTTTTATCTATCAAAAATGTCATCAAGAGCAATTTGGCTACACCTACTGTTCTCTGATCACGCTGTGCGCACGGCATTGCTACTCTGCTTGGGGCACCCAAAGGTGTCCTAGGCCACCAAAGTGTTTGGGTTTGGCTGGAAGAAAAGTTGGCAACCCTGTGTGTTTGTGACTTCCTGTTTCAGCTCACAACGCTGATCGTGCTGCACTTAAGGTGGTTGTAAACCACAGATATTAAAAATGAATAAAGCATATCCCTCTATAGTGTGTACTTGTCTCAATTAACCACTTTACGTCCGCCCTATAGCAGTTTTACTGCTACTGGGTGGCACCTGTGCGCCAGATCACATATATACATAAAAAATAGTAAGAAGAGCCGGCAAAACTGTAATCCTTGAACCCAGGGGTCAAGTCCTGGGCAAAAAGTGTGGGAACTCCCACCCAAGATCCACTCCCCCACCAAGAAAAAAAATTACTAAACTGCATGTTTTTTCTAGAAGCAAGTTCTTTCTAAATCCTGCGATAACTCGCGGCAGACCTCCGCAATGTCTCCTGGGAACAATGACAAAAGCTTCCAGGAGACATTGCGGCATCGAGGAAGTGACGGAATACCCGCACACTACCCGATGAATCTATATACAGGAAGCCGCCAGTAACATAAAGGATTACTAAGGTTCGCCTGCCCCTGACAGTGACTCGAGCTGGGCATCGCCGCTTAGTGAAGGATTGGCTCGGGCGGCTCGGCTGCTCTAGTCCTGCAAAGGGAACTAAGTTCCTACTGTGAAAAAAGTGCAGGAACTCCGTTCCCACGCGTTCCCGCAGGACTTGAGCCCTGCTTGAACCACGCTAGTGCTATTGTGTTACTGTCACTCTGATGTACCAATAAGCAACACTTCAAGGATTACAGTTTTGCCGGCTCTTCTTACTATTTGTTACGTTGGAGTGTGATGGGATACATCGAGCCTAGGCACCTGTGAGTGGACTTGGTGTATGGAGTGCTGTTACCCTTTTCAAAAAGTGTTTCCCAGTGCTAAACCTTTCATCCAATTTCTAAATTGCTGCATTTGTACATTTAAAAGCCAATATAAAGGAATAGCAGTGATAAAAAAAAAAGCCCTTGTGGATTTAATTAACCTTTTTTTGGGTTATTTCTCCTTTAAGGGGGTGTGGCAGGGGGCGTGTCCCATGCCTACTTACATTTGTAAGTGTCCCATGCCTACGTCCCTCATTCCCATCTCAAAATGTTGGGAGGTATGGCTCAACATCAAATACAGAGGTTGTCTTTGGGAAATGGATGTATGAGTGCTGCCAGCATTGCTGTAGAGGTTGAAGGGGTGTGGGGTCAGCCTGTCAGTGCTCTGACCATACGCCGCACACTGCATCAAATTGGTCTGCATGGCTGTCGTCCCAGAAACAAACCATTCCTAAGGCCTGGAAATTGCCAATCCTTAACATCACAGAAACCAAAAATAGAATCACTGTAAATCATGCCAGAGTTAAAGCGGCTCTATTAGATAGAATGATTATGGAAGCCCTGGGTAGACCACTTTCTTCCAGCCAAATTCGATGAATCTTTATTATCCTCCTGACCACTCTGACCGAGAGCCCCTTAGACCCTTAGGCCGCGTACACCCGATCAGTCCATCCGATGAGAACGGTCCGAAGGACCGTTGTCATCGGTTAACCAATGAAGCTGACTGATGGTCTGATGTGCCTACACACCATAGGTTAAATAACCGATCATAAAACACAACGACGTGCTAAAAAAAAAGGAAGTTCAATGCTTCCAAGCATGCGTCGACTTGATTCTGAGCATGCGCGGGTTTTTAACCGATGCTTTTGCATACCAACGATCGGTTTTGATCTAATCGGTTAGGCGTTCAATTTTAAAGCAAGTTCTAATTTTATTGACCAAAGGTTAACTGACCAATGGGGCCCACACACGATCGGTTTGGACCGATGAAAATGGTCCTTCAGTCCGTTTTCATTGGTTTTGACCGATCGTGTGTACGCGGCCTTAAGCTCCTCTGCTGATGATCCCTCAACCACAGGATCGGTTCTTGCCCCCTCTCATCCTACCCTCTCCCCCTTTTCTTTCTCTAGTCTTCTCTCTCTTCTTCCTCCTCCCTCTTCTTTTGGTTCAACCTCTCCTCCTTCACTTCTTACCTCCCCCCCTTTTTTTTTCTTACCCTACCCTTTCCCTTTACTTTTATATTGGATTGATTAGCCCTCCTTATCCGAGGATATACATTTTAGTTAGAGTAGACCCTCTATGTATTGTGATTGGACTGGACATTAGCCGTAGACAATTCGTTTAGTCCTGAATTTGTTTTTTTGACGGTTTTTGACGAAATTCGAAAACCCAAAAATAAGAATGAAAATCTGAACATTCAAAAGAACGAAAATCCAAAAATAAGAATGAAAACCCGAAAATTTGAAAACCCGAAAATTTGAAAATACAAAATAATAACTAACTAACTTACTAATAATAACTATTATTAACTTTTAAATTTTAGGTATTGGAATTTACTTTCAAACTTGGGTGTTAGTGAATGTAACAAATAGAACTTACCTGAAGTTACGAAATTATCCGAAATAACAAATGCTGCATCTAAACAAATGGAACGTAACAAATTAATAATAAATAATAATACTAATAATAATAATAAAAATAGCCAAATTTGAAAGGAAATTCCAATACCTATAATTTAAGGCTCTGTTCACACCTTATGCCGTGTACACACGGTCGTTTTTTTGTGATGAAAAAAAACGTTGTTTTTGAGCATGAAAAAAAACGATGTTTTTTCAAAATGCTCTAGCAAAGCGCGGTTAAGTTCAGCACGTACGGCGGCACTCTGTTCCATTCAAACTTGCGTTATAACTTGCTTCTGAGCATGCGTGGGTTTAAAAACGTTGTTTTAAACGTCGTTTTAGCCTACACACGGTAATTTTTTATGACACAAAAAACAACGTTTTGAAAAACGACATAAAAAATTGAAGCATGCTCGAATTTTTTTTTTTCGTTTTTCAGAAGACATAAAACAACGTTTCCCCCCACACACGGTCATTTTAAATGACATTTTAAAAAATGTCATTTTTTTTCATCACAAAAAATGACCGTGTGTACATGGCATAATACCGATGCGGCTCCCTGCAGGGGTCCAGTGCATCCTGGTTCACTGTTTCAGGTCCGATTTCAGCCCGAATTTTGGGCTGAATTCGGACCTAAAATGGCCCAAAAGACGCACAGGGCTTGTGTGCAAATTCACAGCGGAGGTATGTGAACCGGCGCCATTCACATTCTCCTGCTATTGCGAATTGGATGCGAGGATTCCACATCCAATTCGCAATAGTGTGAACACGGTCTTAGGCCGCGTACACACGACCGGTTTTCTTGGCAGAATCCAGCAAGAAACTCGATGGGAGACGTATTCTGCCGAGAAAACCGGTCGTGTGTACATTTTTCGCCGAGAAACCCGTCGGACAACTCATCGAGCCAAAAAGAGAGCATGTTCTCTATTTCCTCGACGGGCAATGGGAAAATTTGTCTCGACGAGTTTTTTGACAGCCGAACAAGGAACTCGACTGGGAAAACGATGTGTTTCGCCCGTCGAGTTTCTCGGTCGTGTGTACGCGGCCTCATAGTTAGTAATAGTTATTATTGTTAGTTAGTTATATCATTTTAATTTAATAGTTAGCTATTATTAGTTAGTTATTATTTTGGATTTTCAAATTTCCGAATTTTCAAATTACCGAATTTACAAATTTTCTTATTTACGAATTTACAAATGTTCTAATTTACAAATTTATGAATACCACATCTAAACGAATGTAACATAATGAATTCACATTTTTCCGGAGTTATGAATTCATTTAAAATAACGAATTTCGATCAAAACGAATGACCCAAAAGACGAAGAAAAAAGACCCTGAATTAAATTAAAACAAGCACATTTTTTGGCAGTGCACATGTCTAGTTAGCCACACCCATACAATTATGGGGTTATTTTACTTGTGTGTGTAACATTTTTTTTTCTTTACAGTTATAAATGTTTTTCATTTTCGCTCCTGTACCCTTTTTAGTCTCGACTCTGAAGGCTGCGTCCCAATACATATGATGTGTATTGTGCTTCTCATTTAACCCCCCCTTCACCCTTGGGGTTACTTTGTAAATTTGTATTCTTTGGGCCAGATTCTCGTAGATCGGCGTATCTTCGTGCGGGCGTAACATATCCTATTTACGTTACGCCTCCGCAACTTAGATGGGCAAGTGCTGTATTCTCAAAGCACTTGCTCCGTAAGTTGCGGCGGCGTAGCGTAAATAGGCCGGCGTAAGCCCGCCTAATTCAAATTGTGAAGAGGTGGGCGTGTGTTATGTAAATTAGCCATGACCCAACGTGATTGACGTTTTTCACGAACGGCGCATGCGCCGTCCGTGGACATATCCCAGTGTGCATTGCTCCAAATACGCCACAAGGATGTATTGGTTTCGACGTGAACGTAAATTACGTCCAGCCCCATTCACGGACGGCTTACGCAAACGACGTAAAATATTCAAATTTTGTCGCGGGAACGATGACCATACTTAACATTGGTACGCCGCATGTACGCCTCATATAGCAGGGGCAACTTTATGCCGAGAAAAGCCTAACGTAAACGGCGTATCTGTACTGCGTCGGCCGGGCGTACGTTCATGAATTCACGTATCTAGCTGATTTACATATTTCTAGGCGTAAATCAGCATAAACGCCCCTAGCGGCCAGCGTAAATATGCAGTTAAGCTCCGACGGCGTAAGAGACTTACGCCGGTCGGATCTAATACAAATCTATGCGGAACTGATTCTAAGATTAAGGCGCATACATACGACGGCTCTCATTCGGACTTACGACGGCATACATGGCGCAAGTCCTTTGAGAATCTGGGCCTTTGTATGTTATACTCCTTAGAGCCGGTTCACACAGGGGCAACCTGGGATCCGACTTGAAGTTCCCCCAAGTCGTCCCAAGTCGTGTAGTTGAGAAAATCAATGGAAGTGAATGGAGCCGTCTTAATACACACTACTGAAGTCGCTCCGACTTCAGAAAAGGTTCCTGTACTACTTCAAACCGACTTGTAGGCCACTTGTGCCCTATGGTCCGGATTCACAAAGCACTTGCGCCGACGTATCTCAAGATAGGCCGCGTATGTGCAAATATGCGCCGGACTCAAAAACTAAGATACGCCTGAAAATAGGCTCCATCCGACCGACGTAACTTGCCTACGCCGGCGTAGAGTGGGCGCATATTTACGCTGGACGTATTTGGCGCTCCTATTGATTTTCTATACACATATGCAAATGAGGGAGATACGCCGATTCACGAACGTACGTCCGTCCGACGCAGTGCGCGTAAAGTCATACGTCCGGCGTAAAGTTATGCCCCATAAAGGAGGTGTAACTCAGCAGCATCCATGCAAATGGCTGCAGCAGGGAACACAAGCCAACGTATTCTTTGTAGTTTACGTAGGACGTGAATATGACTGGGCGTAGGTTACGTTCACGCCGTAGACAGTGATCCGACGTATCTTAGGGAGTAGTTCCGACGTGATTCTGAGCATGCGCACTGGGATGCGTCCACGGGCCATTCGTTATACATATCTGTCTGGCGCTCGGCCCATCATTTGCATGGGGTCACGCCTCATTTCCATGGCTCACGCCCACTTACACCTACGCCGGCTTACACCTAGGAAACCCAGCGCAGTTTTGGCAGCACTGGCTTTGTGAATACAGTGCTTGCCTCTCTGCGCTGCTTTGGCGTAGCGTAAAGGAGATACGCTACGGCGGCATAAATATGCGCCGCTGTCTGTGAATCCGGGCAATTGCTTTCAATGGAAGTTACCTCAGAAGTCTGATCACTGTCTTAACTGAAGCAACTTTACAGGAAGAGAATATACATTTCTCAGGCAAACCCCTCCCTCTCCCAGAGCTGATTGTTGTTTGATTGGCCACTGGAAAGCCTCCTGTCCTGGAGGCGACTTGAAGTTGCCTTGTACTGTCCTGGAGGCAACTTGAAGTTGCCTTGTAAGTTGCCTGATGATTCATACTCAAGTCGTGTCCAAGTTGCCTCCCAAAGTCGTGTTGGAAGTCGTGTTGCCCCAGTGTGAACCGGCTCTTACTTACCAATAAAAGTATTTGAACCAGAAAAAGTAAATACTTTACCGATATTTACTAACTCCAAATTCCCCAAGTTAGCTGCAGATGCTGCATACAGCAGCTAATTCGTTATTTCAAATTAATTCATAACTCCGTAAAAATTGGAATTCATTATGTTACATTCGTTTAGATGTGGTATTCATAAATTTGTAAATTCGTTAATTTGTAAATAAGAAAATTTGTAAATTCGTTAATTTGAAAATTTGTTAATTCGAAAATCCAAAATAATAACTAACTAATAGCTAACTATTAAATAAAATGATATAACTAACTAACTACCGTATTTTCCGGCGTATAAGGCGACTAGGCGTATAAGACGACCCCCTAATTTTCCAGGAAAAATTTAGGTTTTGGGATGTACTCATTGTATAAGACTACCCCCTTCTTACTAGTCTTTCTGGAAGATGAGGGGTAGCCAGAACCGCTGACAGAAACGGGCTTTTTCAAATCTCACTGTGCCATTACATTACATTCCTCACTGTGCCATTACATTACATGCCCCCACTGTGCCATCACTTGCCCCTCACTGTGCCAACATTCGCCCCTGTCTGTGCCATCACTTGCCCCTCACTGTGCCATCACTTGCCCCTCTCTGTGCCATCACTTGCCCCTCTCTGTGCCATCACTTGCCCCCTCACTGTGCCATCATTTGCCCCTCTCTGTGACATCACTTGCCCCTCACTGTGCCTGAACTTGCCCCTCACTGTGCCTGAACTTGCCCCCACTGTGCCTGAACTTGCCCCCCACTGTGCGAACAGTGCAATCACTCACGTTTTTCTGAATCGACTTGCAGGCGGTGACAGTCTCCGCGCTGCGAGCGTCAATGATTTGAAAGCCACGCCTTCTCCTCAGACTGTCCTGTGATAGGCGGAACACAAATTTTCCCAGCAGCGCCTCTGTTCTGTGTTCCACCTATCACGGACGTCCTCTCGTCCGAGGATGAGAAGGCATCTGTGATAGGAGGAACACAGAACAGAGGCGCTACTGGGAAGATTTGTGTTCCGCCTATCACAGGACACTCTGAGAAGAAGGAGCGGCTTTTAAATCATTGACGCACACAGCACAGAGACTGTCACTGGCGTATAAGATGACCCCCGACTTTGGATGCATTTTTTTGCATCCAGAAAGTCGTCTTATACGCCGGAAAATACGGTAATAATAATAATAACTATTACTAACTATAAGGCCGTGTTCGGCTATAGATAGCTGTATTCTTGTAAATGACATTGGTTTGTGCATCTGCATTTACCCGTTTGTTCACAATGGGGCGTATTACCTTATATTTTCGCACACTGCGTTTTCCCGTTATACGTTTCAGGACTTTGGATCTGATAGACATCCGTGAACAGCGGGCCTAACTCCAATCTAATTAGAATACAGGGTAATATTATTAAACTTCATGCAATCAATTAATGGTGAGTGTCATTGGGAAGACCGGGAAGACACAGCATTGACCTTTTATCCCAATAGTGGCCTATAAACAGACGTGGCGCAGGGGACGCTCCCTTATCTGTGGAGGAAAGGAAATCATCTCTGAGCAACTGCAATTTCCCAACATGTTAGCACAATATTGAACGAAATAACAAGCACTACTGACGCTCTAACGTGTTCATTATTGGCCAGTAGTTAACCCCTCCACAGCCCGATTATTGGAAGCACTGCTCAAATTATTTGCAACTTTGCACTGTGTTGCATTGCATTGGTAGAAATAGTGCAGCTGCATTTTTTAGTGCACTGAGGTTCCTTGAAAGGACTTCAAAGTAAATAGGATGCCTTAATAGGTGGGTGGTCATAAAGTTATGGCTGATTACTGTATAAATACTCACTTTTGTTGCCAGCGGTTTAGACATTAATGGCTGTGTGTTGAGTTATTTTGAGGGGACAGCAAATGTACACTGTTACACAACATTGTAGCAAAGTATCATTTCTTCAGTGTTGTCACATGAAAAGATAATATATATATAAAATATTTACAAAAAATGTGAGGGGTGTACTCACTTTTGTGAGATACTGTATATACAGTGGGGAGAGAACAAGTATTTGATACACCGCCAATTTTGCAGGTTTTCCTACTTACAAAGCATGTAGAGGTCTGTCATTTTTATCATAGGTAATTTTTAACTGTGATGCCGCATACACACGGTCGTTTTTCACATCGTTTTTGGCTTCTGAAAAACGACAAAAAAAAAATTCGAACATGCTGCATTTTTTAACGTCGTTTTTTAAAATGTTGTTTTTCGGGTTGTAAAAAATTATCGTGTGTGGGCTAAAACGACGTTTTAAACCCGCGCATGCCCAGAAGCGAGTTATGAGACGGGAGCGCTCGTTCTAGTGAGGTCTTGTACACACGAGGAGACATGTCCGATGAAAACGGTCCGCGGACACACCATCAGACCAAAATCCCCGCGGACAGAGAACGCGGTGACGTAGATGACACCGACGTTCTCTAACACGGAAGTTCAATGCTTCCTTGCATGCGTCGAATCAATTCGACGCATGCGTGGGATTTCGGGCCGCTGGTTATACGTCATAACCAGCGGACATGTCCGATGAGTCGTACTAACCATCGGACATGTCCGACGGACAGGTTTCCAGCGGACAAGTTTCTTAGCATGCTAAGAAACTTTTGTCCGCTGGAAACCTGTCCGCTAGGCCAGGAAACCTGTCCTCTAGGCCGTACACACGGTCGGACATGTCCGCGGACCAGTTTCAGCGGACGTGTTCGGTCGTGTGTACGAGGCCTCAAACTACCGTCCATAATGGAGTAAGCACATTCATCACGCTGTAACAGACAAAAAAGCGCGAATCGTCTTTTACTAACAAGGAATTAGCTAAAAGCAGCCCCAAGGCGAATAGAACTTCCCCTTCAGAGTGCCGTCATACGTGTTGTATGTCACCACGCTTTGTTCATCATTTTTCAAAAACGATGGTGTGTGGGCAACATCATTTTTAATGATGAATTCAGAAAAAAATTGCTTTTTGGACATGCTGAAAAACGTCGTTTTTTTTCATGCCGAAAAACGACAGTGTGTACGCGGCATGAGAGACGGAATGTAAAAAAATCCAGAAAATCACATTGTTTGATTTTTAAGCAATTAATTTTCATTTTATTGCATGACATAAGTATTTGATACATCAGAAAAGCAGAACTTAATATTTGGTACAGAAACCTTTGTTTGTGTAGCGCCCTGCTCCTGTTGAACAAGCGCAGCTTTCAATTTAGTGGGGGTCTGAACTGTTATTTGGCTCAGACGAGAATGATTAATGGCAAATTTAGCCTCTGTTCCAGCCATGGCTGTGCTGCGAATTCCACCATTGTTCGCTTGGGGGTGTTATTACCACCCCAGGCAGCAGCAAGGCCAGGGTTGGAACTAAAGTTCTACCAAAGCTAAGCTGGAGAGATCCGGGTGCTGAATCCTGTGGCAGAGGATTCCGGACCGAAAGTGTCTCCTCATAAAGAAAGGTCTGTGGCAGAGACTGTACTTTATTCCGTGCGCTATTCCGGCTGCTAGACCAGTGAGAGGGACCTATCCGGTTGAGCAATACCCACTCCGGCTAGAGTGGTGAAGAGAACTGTTTGCTAGAAACAGGAGTGTTTCCTATTTGTGAATATGCACCTGAACCTACCTACCTACCTACATTCAAGACACTCTGCCTCACCCACAAATGTATACAGGGGAACGCTCCCCAATACTTAAGCGAGAAAATAAAACCCTACGTCACCAAGCGCATGCTCCGGTCAACCAACCAAAACCTTCTCCAAATTCCTAAATCCCGCTACAAATCGAAGGGAGAACGCAGATTTTCGGTCCAAGGACCTCGGCTCTGGAATGCTCTACCCACTACCATCCGCTTGGAGGAAAACCATCGGGCCTTTAGGAAAAAACTAAAGACCCACCTCTTCTGAAGGACTGGTACGACTCTGGATGCCAAGAGCCTTGAGGCGATTAAGTTCGCATGTGTTGCGCTATATAAGTCACTCACTCACTCACTCACTCACTCACTCACTCACTCACTCACTCACTCACTACCTACCCTTCCACCCCTTTACCTTCTTTCTATTAAATATTTGCAAATAAATCCCAGAAAAAGAAGTGCATTGTGTGGACATTGACATTCTTCGGGCTCTCTTTTCACCCTGGATAGGGAGAAGATAGAGTTAACGTGCCACCCAAAAATTACTCAGCAGCTCCTTCGGGGGTAGTGCTACATTTGCAATTACAGAGTACTTACGTTTCCTGTAGTTCTTGACCAGGTTTGCACACACTGCAGCAGGGATTTTGGCCCCACTCCTCCATACAGAGCTTCTCCAGATCCTTCAGGTTTCGGGGCTGTCACTGGGCAATACAGACTTTCAGCTCCCTCCAAAGATTTTCTATTGGGTTCAGGTCTGGAGACTGTCTAGGCCACTCCAGGTGCTTCTTACGGAGCCACTCCTTAGTTGCCCTGGCTGTGTGTTTCGGGTCGTTGTCATGGAAGACCCAGCAACGACCCATTTTCAAGGCTCTTACTGCGGGAAGGAGGTTGTTGGCCAGGATCTCACGATACATGGCGCTGTCCATCCTCCCCTCAATACTGTGTAGTCATCTGGTCCCCTTTGCAGAAAAGCATCCCCAAAGAATGATGTTTCCACCTCCATGCTTCACGGTTGGGATGGTGTTCTTGGGGTTGTACTCATCCTTCTTCCTCCAAACACGGCGAGTGGAGTTTAGACCAAAAAGCTCTATTTTTGTCTCATCTCCCATTCCTCCTCTGGATCATCCGGATGGTCATTGGCAAACTTCAGACGGGCCTGGACATGCGATGGCTTGAGCAGGGGCACCTTGCGTGCGCTGCAGGATTTTAATCCATGACGGCGTAGTGTGTTACTAATGGAAATTATTTATTTAAAAATCATACAATGTGATTTTCTTGTTTTAGATTCCATCTCTCAGGCCACGTACACACAACGAGAAAATTGACAGAATCCATCAAGAAACTTGGTGGCAGAGCTTTTTTGCAGAGGAAACCGGTCGTGTGTACGTTTTTCATCGAGGAAACCGGCGAGGAACTCGACAAGGAAAAAACAGAAGAAGTTCACTTTTTCCTCGACGGGAGTCTCAATTTCCTCATCGTGTTCCTCGTCGGGCTGGTTTTTGCCGAGAAACTCGAGCGTGTGTATGCTAAGAAACCCACGCATGCTCAGAATAAAGTATGAGACGGGAGTAAAAGTAGCATTTGTAATGGAGATAACACATTTGTCACGCTGTAACAGACTGAAAAGTGCAAATCGTCTCTTAACAAACTTTTACTTAACACGCAGTAACATGAGATTAGCAAAGGCAGACCCCAGGGTTTGTGCCAGTGAAATCGAACTTCCCCTGCTGTTGTATGTGTTGAACGTCACCGCGTTTGAGAACGAGGAGATTTTGTCTTGACAGTGTGTACGCAAAGCAAGCTTGTCGAGTTACTCGACAAGCCTAACAAGGAACTCGTCGAGGAAAATGATGTGTCTTTTTCGACGAGTTCCTCGGTTGTGTGTACGAGGCCTCACAGTTGAAGAGTACCTATGATACAAATTACAGACCTCTACATGCTTTGTAAGTAGAAAAACCTGCAAAATCGGCAGTGTATCAATTACTTGTTCTCCGACTGTATATATGTATATATCTTTGTGGGCGGGGTCACTCGACCTGCACGTGGGGGTACCTTGCGTGTGTACATGCTCACCAATGTCCAATCGTGGACCGCGTTCATGTGAAAATGAAACATTATTGCGGTTCCCAGCTTAAAGATGAGCCGTACACAATGTGCAGAGTCCTTCGGTAAGAGTGCTGCGCCGTGTCACTGTAAACCTTGCTTGATAACAGTTTGAATTTGGGAGAGACACTGCTAAGCCCATGCCCTCTCCATCTCCACCAGTCCAACGTACCTCTGCCACATCATTACCAGTTATAGAATATGGTCCCACTGAGCACCTAGCACAGACCTCATGTATGCTCTAGTAATTCTTTCTCTCCCGTAGCATGTGGCTAGGTATATGGAGTCTCCGTACCACGGGTTCGGCCCCAGTTACTTAACTGCTTGCCGACCAGCCGCCGTCATTCTACGGCGGCAGGTCGGCTCTCCTGGGCGAGAGCCCATAGCTCTACGCTAGCTTTGAGCGCGCCCCCCGCTCGCCCCCGACTCCCGTGCGTGTGCCCAGCGGGCGCGATTGCCGCCGGGCACACGCGATCGCTCGTTACAGAGCGGGGACCGGGAGCTGTGTGTGTAAACACACAGCTCTCGGTCCTGTCAGCGGGGGAAATGCTGATCTTCGGTTCATACAATGTATGAACAGAGGATCAGTGTTTCCCCTAGTGAGTCCACCCCCCCCCCCCCAGTAAGAACACACCCAGGCATACTTAACCCCTTCCCCACCCCCTAGTGTTAACCCCTTCACTGCCAGTGGCATTTTTATAGTAATCAGTGCATTTTTATAGCACTGATCACTATAAAAATGCCAATGGTCCCAAAAATGTGTCAAAAGTGTCCGAAGTGTCCGCCATAATGTCGCAGTACCGAAAAAAAAATCGCTGATCGCCGCCATTACTAGTAAAAAAAATATTAATAAAAATGCCATAAAAATACCCCCTATTTTGTAAACGCTATAACTTTTGCGCAAACCAATCAATTAACGCTTATTGCGATTTTTTTTTACGAAAAATATATAGAAGAATACGTATCGGCCTAAACTGAGGAAAGAAAAATTTTTTTTTTATATATTTTTGGGGGATATTTATTATGGCAAAAAGTAAAAAATAAATTTTTTTTTCAAAATTGTCGCTATATTTTTGTTTATAGCGCAAAAAATAAAAACCGCAGAGGTGATCAAATACCACCAAAAGAAAGCTCTATTTGTGGGAAAAAAAGGACGCCAATTTTGTTTGGGAGCCACGTCGCACGACCGCGCAATTGTCTGTTAAAGCGACACAGTCCCGAATCGCAAAAAGGTCTCTGGTCTTTGGGCAGCAATATGGTCCGGGGGGTAAGTGGTTAAGGGGAACCGAACGGAGCACTATATATATGTGAGTGAATTACTTATATAGCGTTACAAATGCGAACTGAATCACCTCAAGGCGCTTGGCATCCATTTTCCTTCAGTTTAACCCTCAGAATAGATGGGTCTTTCATTTTTTTCTGAAGGCCAGGTGATCAATTTCCATTCGGATATTAGTTGGTATATATATATACAAATCCGCGCTTAGGATAATTGAACTGCTGCATTCCTATATAAAGATTGTTGCCTCCAAATTAGTGACAATATTTGCAAAACTTAATTTATGTATTGATGCTTCAACTTATTCATATATATGTGAGAAATATATACTCCCCAGAAGAAGTCACGTGGTGTGACGACACGCGTAGGGACCAGGAGCACTAGAGTGTACACGCTTTGACGGCAGGGAGACGAGCTCGCCGCTCGTGCATGGTTTTACCTTTTGCAATCATTTTAAATGTGAGGTTTACTTTTACTTTCCATTAAATACACCTTTTACTGCGGAACTGTGCTATGTGCTTTCCTTTCTCTCCTTGTACCTACATCCTCTGACTGACATACCCATCCATACCTGAAAGCCAGGAGGAGGAGGAAGTGGAGGGGAGATATCCAGGAATACACACAGGATCACTTGCGAACTCGGTGTTCGTTGGAGATAGGCCCACTATTCATGGCCTCCATGTGAGTGCATGTCTATGTGATTGATTCCTCATTTCCAAGTACCCTCACAGTATTATGCCATTTTCCCTTTGCTGTTTATCCTTTATATGTCAATCTGAGGTGGAGTCCTACAGCTACATACAAGTCTTGCTGCATTTGTTTGAATATACACCTGTGGTGTTTGTTTGGCTGTCCGTGCTATAGCCGTGAGGTGAGCATTTTGGAACCACAAGAGGTGTTTGCACTGAAGGTCTTTCTCAACACTGGGGTAGATTCAGTAAGATATGCGCATTTTTTACGTAGGCAAAATGCCCGGCGTAAGTGCGCGCAATTTAAATGATCCCGTAGGGGGCGGGAATCATTTAAATTTTGGCGCGGTTCCGCGCCGATAGTAGAGCGCATGCTCCGTCGGGAAACTTTCCCGACGTGCATTGCGGCAAATGACGTCGCAAGGACGTCATTTGCTTCAAAGTGAACGTGAATGGCGTCCAGCGCCATTCACGAATCACTTACGCAAACTACGTAAAGTTCAAATTTCGCGACGCTGGAACGACTGGTATACGTAACATTGGCTGCCCCTGCTAATACGCTGGAACGACTGGTATACGTAACATTGGCTGCCCCTGCTAATACGCTGGAACGACTGGTATACGTAACATTGGCTGCCCCTGCTAATAGCAGGGGCAGCCTTACGCGAAAACCGCCGTACGCAAACGACATAAACTGCGTACGCAGGGCTCGCGTAACGTTGTGAATCGGCGTTAGTATGCAATTTGCATACTATACGCTGAGCACAACGGGAACGCCACCTAACGGCCATCGCAAGAATGCAGCCTAAGATATGCGGGCATAAGAGCCTTATGCCACGCATATCTTAGGCTGCAGTCGGCGTAACGAGGTTCCTGAATCAGGAGCATTTCGTTACGCCGGCGCAAGTAAGCAATTGCGCTGCGTAACTATGGTTATGCAGGCGCAATTGCTCTCTGAATCCGGGCCACTGAAGTTTGTTTTTTTCCTGGGATCACTCTTTATAAGATGTTATCTTCGTTTTATGATATTTCATTTTCATTTTTACACTATATGTGTTTGGTATCTCACGTTTATGAGAAATCACTTGTATAATTTTTTATATATATTTTATATTTTTTGATTCACATTTGTGTCAATGTACATGCTTGTTTGAGTATCTATTGAGTATCTATTGATTTTGCACGAGTAGTTTATGTGAGAAATATACTACAGCGCTAACCAGAGATGTATCTTGGCCTAGGCCGACAAGCCACTCGCTGAGATTGCCGCGGAGCTGCCGCCTCCCGCGGCTGGCTGCCTTTCTGTGTGTCACCGTCAGGTCCGTCACGCCGCATACTGTGGGGAGCGACTGCCAGTGCCTTCCCCATAGATCTGGTGCACGGCGTTCACGTTGCTTAGCTGGTGGAAGCTCCGCCTCCCAGCCTCCGCGCGGCATCGTAACATCTGGTCGGGACGGGAGGAGGAGGAGGAGCGAGAAAGAGAGGGGAGAAGAACGATGGTGGACCGTGGCAGGGGAGAGTCAGGACGCCCACTAACACACGGCTCCTTTCTCTATCTGCAACATAGAGAGCGTCCTGACTCTCCTGTATTCCAAGGGAGGGGGCGAGCACGACACTCCACACCAGGGAGAAAGCCTCGCATTACGGTGTGGAGTTACAGACAGAAGAACAGGAAGTGAGGATTTCTCAGAAGAAATAAGGACATTTAAAAGCAAAATGGAAGGATGAGGTAAGTGAAGGAGGACTGCACTAAGGTAAAGGAAGCTATTTAGGGGGGGAACATTGTACTTTTACTGTACAACCCCTTTAATCTAGGCTTACCTGTAGGTTAAAGTGGTTGTAAAGGGTTTACAACCACTTTAATGCTCAACATGCCTAGTGGTTGGTGTAGCTGGTCTAAGATAAATCTTAATAAAATCTTGAAAGACACAAAAAGAAATGCGCAAGAAAAGTTCTAAGGATTAGGCCCTAGCAGGCCTACTTAGTAAAGATGCGTGTATTGGATACAGGTCTGATTGAGTTCATATATAAATCAGTAGCCCGTAGTTTTGGCACGGAGAGTCCGAAGAAACCCTCCTACGTTTCTTGAGCATTTTGACAGCCAGCAATAGGGAGCAGGTTTCAGGGTTATGGCAACTTATTAATGCACAGATAGCTTTGTTTTTTTGGGTGAGGGGGTGGAGGGCACAGGTGAAGCTTATAAATGACTTAAGCAGGCCTCCCCAGGCCATTCTATATTTTTGTTGTATTATTATTTGCTCGCCACATTCTCTATCAATATTCGTCCTGTTGGCTCTGGGTTCGGAGCGCTGGGCCGCGGCATGAGGTGCCTATAGAGTTTTAAACAGGTCTCGGTGTGATTGGTGGCTGTGTCACAGTGAATATTATTCAATGTCACGCTTTGAGCCGCTGCTGTCAGACAGTGTTGGCCCGGCCGCTCCGGCCCTGCACAACATGATCGCAGTATTAATGGCAGCTGTTCCCAGAGGCTCCTGTGATGAATATTGTTTAGTTATCGCTGCCGTGTTCATGCTGCAGGACATCATTACCTCACTGCAATGAGCCTAGGAGTTTTCAATTCTAGTTTCTTTAACTCCCTGAATGCTGGCGTCGAGCAATGGACCCAAGGCTCGGTTGTATTTAATTATTGTTTTTAACGGTCATGTTTTGTCCTTCGTATAGCTGCCATGTATAATCATCTTCTTCTTTAAACAGGACACGTTACTTGCTGCCTTAAAGCCTGTACACACGATCGGATATTGCGACAACAATTGTCCGATGGACGCGTTTCGTCGGACAATCCGACCGTCTGTATGCTCCATCGGACAGTTGTTTTTGGAATTTCCGACAACAAATGTGTTCCGTCGGATTATCCGATCGTGTGTAAACAAATCCGTCGGACTAAAATCCAAAGTACAAACAGTAGATAAGCCGACCTAGCTCTGAATCTACGCCGGCGTTTGTTTAAGTGTATTCTCAAACAGAGATACACTTAAACAAAGCTAAGATAGGCCGGCTTGCGCCGTTCTATCTTAGCTTGCAATGTTTCTGTTGTCCGCTAGATGGCGCTTCCATTGCGGCCGGCGTAGATTATGTAAATGAGGGGATACGCCGATTCACGAACGTACGCCAGGCCGACACCGTCGCATTACGACGTTTCCGTAAGGGATAGGCCGCCTAAAGTTATTCCACCTATGAGGTGGAATAACAATGTTAAGTATGGCCGCCGTTCCCGCTGCGAGGTTCGGATTTTTAACGTCGTTTGCGCAAGTCGTCCGCGAATCGGGATTTACGCCGTTTACTTACACGTCGAAATCAATAGGCCCGTACGGCCTACTTAGCTGCAATGCGCACTAGGAAATGTAGTCGCCCGCCGCATGCGCAGTGTCAACAAACGTCAAAAAACGTGAGGTCAAGCCTCATTTCCATACAACACGCCCCCCTCCAAGTCATTTGAATTAGGCGCCCTTACGCCCGCTCGTTTTAGGCTACGCCGCCGAAAATTAGCAGGTAAGTGGTTTGAGAATCACTACTAGCCTAACTAATTTACGGCGGTGTAGCCTAAAAAGGCTAGGCTAGGCCGCCCTAAAGTTAGGCGCCCCTACGTGAATCTACCTATTCGTTTTCCATGGATGTTGATAATAGTTTACTTTTTCTTCTTTGTTCTCCTATAAAAAAAAATTCATTCGATTGCGGTGTATTTCCAACTCTAAGGCCCCGTACACACGACCAAACATGTATGCTGAAACTGGTCCGCGGGCCAGTTTCAGCATACATGTTTGGTCGTGTGTAGGCGCGAGCGGGCCGAATTCCAGCAAACATTTGCCCGCCGGGCCTTTTCCCAGCGGGCAAATATTCCTGGACGTGTTTTAAAACCGTCCGCTGGAATCCTGCCCGCTCGGACATGTACGGTCGTCAGTACAGACCTACCGTACATGTCCAGGCGCCCGCCGTCCCTCGCATGCGTCGAATGACTTCCACGCATGCGTGGAAGCCTTTAAATGGCAGGCCCGCCCACGTCTCCGCGTCATCGCCGCGTCATCGTCGCGGCGACGACGCGGACACGCCCCGCGTAATGTTTACGCGCGGACTTCTGTACGATGGTGTGTACAACCATCGTACAGAAGCCCTCTGGCAGACATGTACGGTGAAAACGGTCCGACGGACCGCTTTCACCGTACATGTTTGTTAGTGAGTACCCGGCCTAAGGCCTCTTGGAACCTTGTTCCTGAACAGACAAGGCCTTAAACACAGGTACCACTTGGTACAGGGTTCAGTCTAGGGTTGCCACCTCCTCCCTTTAAACTCGAACACTTATGAACTACACAGGTTGTGAGGCTAATTAAATGCAGATTAGGCACCAAGTAAGTTTAATTACCACCTTAATCAGCCAGAGAACCTGTGTAATTATAATGTGTTCGGTTTTAAAGGGATAAGGTAAAC
>NC_053496.1:16547586-16670086 GCF_905171775.1 Rana temporaria
ATATAAAATGCACTTTTTATCTATCAAAAAGTGTTTTCCAGTGCTAAACCTTTCATCTGATTTCTAAATTGCTGCATCTGTAAATTCCAAAAGCCAATATAAAGAAATAGCAGTGGTAAAAAAAAAGCACTTGTGGGTTTAACCAATCTTATTTTTTGTACAATTCTCCTTTAAGGGGGCGTGGCAAGGGGTGTGTCCTATGCCTGCATACTTTTGCTGATAGGTGTCCCTCATTCCCATCTCAGAAATTTGGGAGGTATGCTATGCTATTAAATTCTGCATGTTGGATATGTCATTAAATGCTAGCATTAAATCTACATTAAAGATGAACCCAAAGCCGAAAAAACTAATATGTCATTAAATGCTAGCAGTCTCAATGAATTTGACTTGCTATCAGCCTCTTCTAGTCTACGGTATAGCAGAGCTCAGGGAGGGAATGAAGCAGCACAATGAGCCAATCAGTTGGCAGGGAATGCACTGATAGGAGAAGAGAACAGGGTGATAGGGAGATGCTGCTTCTCCTTTCATTTTCATGGAGTGGGGAGGTGACCTGAAAGTTAAAGTGAAATTGCAGCAGAGAAAGATTGGATCCCTTCTCTGGCTAGGCTGGACTGTGCAAAAAGTGTTTACTGGTTTTATGTTATGTATTTTTGTTATGTATTTTTTTTAAATACCGTATTTATCGGCGGCATATAGTGCGTGCCGGTGTATAGCGCGCACCCCAAGCTAAGGAGGGAAGTTTAGGGAAAAACTAAAATTTTGGATGTCTTGCCCGGTGTCCATCGGCGGCCTTGTCCGGTGTCCGTCTGCGGCCTTGCGTGGGGTCCGTCGAGCCTTGTGGGTGTCCATCTGCGGCAGGGTCCGTCGAGGGGTTGAAGCGTCGTGTGTTCGAATTTGGCGTGCTGTGCAGAGCCGGATTTCCTGCGCACTCGGCTTCTCTCTGCTTCTCTTGCGTGGCTGCGGGCGGAGCCGGGCAGAGCCGAGCGTGGCCGAGCCTAGCCGAGTGCACAGTACACTCGGCTCAGCTCAGAGATGTCGGAGACAATGTCGGAGACAGCGGGGATCAGCGGGGTATTGGCGTATATCGCGCACCCACAATTTTCCCCTGATCTTAAGGGGGAAAAAAGTGCGCGGTATATGCCGATAAATACGGTAAAAACCTGCAAGACAAAAGTATCACTAGCATACTAGCTCATTATGTATTACTTACCTTAGATCGAAGCCCCCAAAGCCATCCTCGCTTTCCCCTCCAGCCGCAGCCATCTCTCCCGGAGGTTACTTCCGGGTATCGCCGCTCCGGCGCTGTGATTGGCTGGAGCGGCGATGACGTCACTCCCGCGCATGCCAGAAGTCAGATGTACATCGACTGCACTTCCAAGTGCACTTTCAGTGCAATTTCAAATGCACTTTGCACTTGTACTGCAAAGTGGATTTGCCTTTCGTAAATAACCCCCCACTATTATTTTCTTATATAACATACATTGTTCTGTGTGTCCCAAAAAAATTCCGCCAGCCCATCCCTTCAAGTTTCTGATGCACTGTGTTGCAAATGTGTTTACAACCAGTATGAAATGTGTTATATTTATGGTACTACATTTGAGGTTCATAATGGATCAAAATACTTTGCAATGTGTAATCTGTCAAACATGTTGATTTACTAACAACAGAGTGACAGCAAAAAAAGACCAAGAGGTCCATCGAGCCTGCCCTAGTTTATACAGGTAAAACTCGAAAAATTTGAATATCGTGCAAAAGATAATTTATTTCACTAATGCAACTTAAAAGGGGAAACTAATATATGAGAGAGACTCATTACAGGCAAAGCAAGATAGTTCAAGCCGTGATTTGTCATATTTGTGATGATTATGGCTTACAGCTCATGAAAACCCCCTAATCCACAATCTTAGAAAATTAGAATATTGAATGAATGAATGAATGAATGAATGAGAAACTTATATAGCGCAACACATGCGAACTGAATCGCCTCTGGGCGCTTGATGTTCCGGTCTTCTTTTGATATCAAAAGAGATGAGTTTTGATCTTTGAATATTGTGAAAAGGTGCAAAATTCTCGGCTCAAAGTGTCCCACCCTAATCAGCCAATTAATCCATAACACCTGCAAAGGGTTCCTGAGCCTTTAAATGGTTTCTCAGTCTGGTTCAGTAGGAATCACAATCATGGGAAAGACTGATGACCTGAGAGTTGTGCAGAAAACCATCACTGACACCCTCCATAAGGAGGGAAAGCCGCAAAGGGTAATTGCAAATGAAGTTAGATGTTCCCAAAGTGATGTATCAAAGTGTGGAAGAAAAAGGTGCACAAGCAACAGGGATGACTGCAGCCTCGAGATGATAGTCAGGAAAAGGCCCTTCAAAAGTGTTGGGGACTTTCACAAGGCGTGGACTGAGGCTGGAGTGCATCAAGAGCCACCACACAGACGGATCATGGACATGGGCTTCAAATGTCGTATTCCTCTTGTCAAGTCACTCCTGAACAACAAACAATGTCAGAAGCGTCTTACCTGGGCTAAAGAAAAACACACCTGGTCTGGTGCTCGGTGGTCCAAAGTCCTCTTTTCTGATAAGAGCAAATTTTGCATCTCATATGGAAACCAAGGAGCCGGAGTATGGAGGAAGAATGGAGAGGCACACACTGCAAGATGCTTGAAGTCCAGTGTGAAGTTTCCACAGTCTGATGATTTGGGGAGCCGTGTCATCTGCTGGTGTTGGTCCACTGGGCTTCATTAAGTCCGGGGTCACCACAGCCATCTGGATAGAAGAAGATCCTGGACTGCTGCACTCCTTAAAACGATGTCTTTATTGTACAAATGAAATCCAAAAAACAACCAAAGCGATGCAGTCAAAATGAAGTGAACAACAGGAAAAAAGTGGCTGACATTTTTCACATCATGTGATGCTTAATCGTAGTTGTCGTCCAGGAGATTTTGGGGCACTTCATGGTTCCTTCCGCAGACCAGCTCTATGGGGATGCGGACTTCATTTTCCAGCAGGACTTGGCACCTGCCCACACTGCCAAAAGCACCAAAACCTGGTTCAATGACCGTGGGATTACTGTGCTTGATTGGCCAGCAAACTCGCCTGACCTGAACCCCATAGACAATCTATGGGGCATTGTCAAGAGAAAGATGAGAGACATGAGACCAGGCCCGGATTTTACTCCCTTTGCCACCCCAAGGCCGGGTCCTTCAATGCCGCCCCCGCCTGCAGGACTTTTTCGGCAGGACACTGAGAAGCGGGGGGGGGGGGGGGTGTTGCTGCCAAAAATGGCATTGAGCATTGGGGGTGCTGCTGCCGAAAATGACATCGAGAACCGGGAGGGGGGTTGCTGCTGCCAAGAACCATCTCACCTCCTCTTCCCTCTGTTTTTTCTCCTCTCACCATCCGCATGACAGGGGGGAACTCCCGATATGAAAGTGAAAGTGTCCTCTCCTCTCAGCCGCAGTGCCGCCCCTGCACCCACTGCCGCCCCGAGGCCTGGCCTTGTTGGCCTTGTCTGGAATCCGGCCCTGCATGAGACCGAACAATGCAGAAGAGCTGAAGGCCACTATTGAAGCATCCTGGTCTTCCATAACACCTCAGCAGTGCCCCAGGCTGATGGCTTCCATGCCACGCTGCATTGAGGCAGTAATTGCTGCAAAAGGGGCCCAAACCAAGTACTGAGTACATATGCATGCTTCTACTTTTCAGAGGTCCGGTATTGTTCTATGTACAATCCTTGTTTTATTGATTGCATGTAATATTCTAATTTTCTGAGATTGTGGATTTGGGGTTTTCATGAGCTGTAAGCCATAATCACCACAATTATGACAAATCACGGCTTGAACTATCTTGCTTTGCCTGTAATGAGTCTCTCATATTAGTTTCATCTTTTAAGTTGCGTTAGTGAAATAAATGAACTTTTGCACGATATTCAAATTTTTCGAGTTTCACCTGTATATACAGTATATACACAGGTGCATCTCATAAAATTTGAATATCATCAAAAAGTTCATTTATTTCAGTAATTCAATTCAAAAAGTGAAACTCATATATTTTATATGAATGTGTTGCACAAAGTGATATATTTCAAGCATTTCTTTATTTTAATTTTGATGATTATGGCTTACAGCTAGTGAAAACCCCAAATTCACTATCTCAGAAAATTTGAATATTACATAAAACCAAAAAATGCATAGGTGTTGTGACGAGATCCTTTCTCGCCCGGTTCTGCTCTCCCGACACTCCTCTGCTACCAGTGAGTCAGCTTGCAGATTGCAGAGTCTGATGGTCCAGTCATCCAAGGTTCCGGGGTCCGAACTACAGCTATGTGCCGTTCAGACCCATTAAGAACAAACACCAGGCAGGCTGTATGTAAGTTCAAACAGGACTCTTTATTTTCAAGTACACAGCACACTTTTATACAGAATTTGGTACATCCCACCCCCAACAACCGCTTTCCCATTGGTCAATTGTAAAGTATGCAGTCTTCACTCAGGTCCTCCTTGACCATGCAAATGAGGACTTGAAATAGTCAACAGGGATTGGTCCAATAGCTTGGATAGAAAGACTTGTGTATTGAGACAGAAGCCCCAGGGGGTAATCAATGTACACAATAACCCGGTCTACTTAATTACTACCTCTGAGAGGTTACATTGCTTTAGACAATAGAATGCTAATTCAATACAGCTGACAGGCTTCTGACCTTTAGAACAATACAAAGTCCCTTAGCATAAACACATACATCTTCAGATGGGCTGTCTCCGACAGAAGACACCCACACCTGATAATCACAAAGGCTTTAAACAGGCTTATCACATAATGGAAATGTCTCAATATAGCTCAGTAACCACTCCATTACTCCAAGGTCCATGACATTACTTCCCCTGGGAAACAGTCCAACAGCCGCAGTGGCACCCAAACGGGTCAACTCGAGGATGTTGGAAAAGTGGCCTTAAGGTTCCAGGACTGTCTGCCGGGATAAACCATCCGCATTCCCATTTTGAGGCCCTGGCCGATATTGTATGGTGAAATTGTACGGTTGCAAAGCCAGGCTCCACCGTAGTAATCGCCCGTTCTCTCCCGCCACCCGGTTAAGCCATATTAAAGGATTGTGGTCCGTCATGACGGTAAAAGAGCGTCCATACACGTAGGGCTGCAATTTCTTTAACGCCCAGACTAAGGCCAAACACTCCTTTTCCACAGCAGCATATCCAACTTCCCGGGGTAACAACTTGCGGCTGAGATACGCCACCGGGTGCTCTTTCCCGTCATCACCAACTTGGCTTAGTACAGCTCCCAGTCCGAACATGGAGGCATCTGTATGGACGACAAAGCGTTTGTTAGGATCAGGTGCCGCCAGTATGGGAGCTTGCGTTAGGGCGGTTTTTAACTGATGAAATGCTGTCTCGCACTCCGGGGACCACAGGACCTGTTTAGGGAGAGTCTTTTTGGTCAGGTCCATTAGGGGTTTGGCTATGTCACTATAGTGGGGTACAAACTTCCTGTAGTACCCTGCTGTCCCTAAAAATTCAAGTACCTGGGTCTTGGTTCTGGGAACCGGCCAATTTAGGACGGCCTCTATTTTTGCAGGTTCTGGCCTCTGCTTCCCACATCCCACTCTATGTCCCAGATATTGCACTTCAGACATCCCGATGTTACATTTGTCTGGCTTGAGGGTCAGGTTTGCGGCTCGGATCCTATCCAGCACTATTCCCAGGTGTCTAAGATGTTCCTCCCAGGTCTGGCTATAGATTGCGATGTCGTCAAGATAGGCACATGCAAAATCTTGCAGACCATTGAGGAGTTCATCTATCATCTGCTGGAAGGTAGCCGGAGCATTCTTCATCCCAAATGGCATCACCAGAAACTGGTAAAGGCCAAACGGGGTGATGAAGGCCGACTTCGGAATTGCTTCCGCGTCCAAGGGAATCTGCCAGTAGCCCTTACACAAGTCAATAGTCGTCAGATACTGTCCCTGAGCTATTTTGTCCAGCAATTCGTCCACTCTGGGCATAGGGTAGGCATCTGTCACAGTACAGTCATTCAGTCGCCTATAGTCCACACAAAATCGGGTCGTGCCATCCCGTTTTGGGACTAATACTACAGGGGACGCCCAGGGGCTTGCTGAGGGTTCGATCACCCCTAATTAAAGCATTTCCCTAATCTCCGCTCTCATCCCTTCTTGCACTGCTCCGGGAATCCTATAGGCTGGCTGTCTCAGGGGCTTCTGCCCAGGAGTCTCTACCTTGTGCACAGCTATGTGAGTGTACCCAGGGAGTGCCGAGAACATCTCCTGTCGGTCCTGGAGTAATTCTCTGGCCTGTTCTCGTTTTTGGGATCCTAATCCGTCTCCTAGCCGTATATCCTCCACCCCCCGGAACAGTTACTGATTTCGGGAAGCTCCAGCATCGGTAGATATTCAGAGTCCCCGGTGGCCGGAGCGCATATGGCGGCTACTGCCTCCGCCCTTTCATTAAAGGCCTTCATCATATTAATGTGGAACGTCCTCTTGATTTTTGTGTCGGCACAGCTGGCAACCACGTAGGTGGTATCGCACAGCTGTTTTACCACCTGATAGGGACCCTGCCAGGAGGCCTGTAATTTATTTTGCTTCAGGGATTTTAGTACCAGGACTTTCTGTCCGATATAAAAGGTGCGATTTCGCGCAGCCCGATCATACCAAACCTTCTGCTGATTCTGGGCCGATTGCATATTCTCATGGACTAGATCAGTAAGGTCCCGCAGTCGCTCCCTGAGTTCCAAGACATAACTAAGGATGGGGAGGCCTTCCGGATCCTCTACCCCCTCCCACTGGGCCCTCACTAAGTCTAAGGGCCCCCTAACCCTTCGCCCATATAACAGCTCAAATGGGGAAAACCCTGTGGACTCTTGGGGTACCTCTCTGTATGCAAACAGTAGATGGGGAAGGTATTTCTCCCAATCCTTCCTACTCTCCACGAAAGACCGAAGCAGCTGCTTCAGGGTCCCGTTAAATCTCTCACACAGCCCATTAGTCTGAGGGTGGTAGGGGGAGCTTTGGAGGGGTTTAATCCCACAGAGACGCCAAAGCTGTTGCATCAGCTCAGCTGTGAACTGGGTACCCTGATCGGACAATATCTCCTGGGGAAACCCTACCCTAGTGAATACCCGCAGTAAGGCATCTGCTACTGTATCTGCCTGGATATTGGATAAGGGTATGGCCTCCGGGTAGCGGGTGGCGTAATCCACCACCGTAAGAATATACTTCTTCCCGGTGGCACTGGGGCGGGCCAGTGGGTCTATAATATCTACGGCTATGCGGCTAAAGGGTTCTTTAATAATCGGCAGGGGTTGCAGCGAGGCTTTTGGGTGATCCCCTGTTTTCCCTACTTTCTGACAAGTCTCACAGGTCCGGCAGTATTCTCGCACCTCAGCATGTAGTCTGGGCCAGAAGAAAGCATGAGACAACCGACTCCGGGTCTTGGCTATCCCTAAATGTCCGGCCAAGGGGATGTCATGAGCCAGTCGTAACAGCTCCCGTCTGTATTTCTGGGGTACAACTAGCTGTTTGTGGGGGCCCTGTCGCTTCCCAGTGCCCATTCCCTCAGTGTAACGATAAAGGAACCCCCCCTCCCACTCTATTCTGTCTTCCCCCAACCCACCTGGATCCTTGCCCGCCCTGTCCCGATAACCAGCTAAAGTTGGGTCACTCTGAGTCTCCTGCCTAACGTCAGAGGGCGAATCCCAGGACACAGTGTTGTCAAGTCGGGGTAACGTAGGAGGATTTGGTCTTACCTGGGTCCCCATAGAAGTGGAGTTGCCTTGAAGTCGGCTCTGACGTCTGGTGGTCACGGCCATGGCGGCCTCTGGGGCATATGAGGAAGTTAAATGGCCCAAATCGTTCCCCAAAAGTACTTCTGCAGGTAACTCGCGTAGTAATCCCACTCGCACATGTCGCTCCCCTGAGCCCCAATCCAAGAGGACTTGGGCGGTGGATAAACGTAGCACCTTGCCCCCTGATACCCTGACTGCAACAGTCTGGCCGGTCTGGGCTGACTGGGGAATCATGTGAGGCTGGATGAGGGTAATCGTAGCCCCGGAATCGCGGAGTCCCTGGGCTGGCTGCCCATTTACCCATACTGCCTGGCGATGGTGCTGTCGATTATCTCCGGCAGCAGCTTGGACAGGATCCACTTCGAAAAGTTTGCCGCACTCTTCCTGAACATCTCGATGGTTGGGCTCATTCTGGAAGCAATGAGCCGCTGGTCTAGATGGATGATTAGTCTCTCGATACCTTGTGGATTGGGTAGGGCAAAATCGTTGCAGATGACCGGTTTGGTTGCAGGTATAGCACTTAGGTCCGGTAGGAGGGTTGGGTCGGGCTGGGGGTCTAGAGGCGGACCACTGAGGTACTGAAGTTGGCTTAGAGGCTGGTAAACTGGGCCGAGATAGTGGATAGCGCTCGTTTTTGCCTGACCTTCGAGAGTCCAGATATTCATCGGCCAAAGTAGCCGCTTGCTGTACCGTCTGTGGTTGCTTATCTCGCACCCAATCCTGTACTACCGGAGGGGTGTGATTAAAGAACTGTTCTAATAGTACTAGCTGGGTGATGTCCTCTATGGTATGAGCGTGGCTTCCCTGGAACCAGCTCTTAAGGTCCCGCTGCAGACGATGTGCCCACTCCACGTATGTTGTGTTGGTTTGTTTCCGGGATTCTCGAAACTTAATCCGGCTGTCTTCGGGTGTAATGGCAAATCGGGCTAGCAAAGCTTCTTTTACCCGTCATAGTCTTTAGCGTCCTCGTCCTCCATGGCCCGATATGCATCCGCAGCCCTGCCAGTTAAATTACTTGCCAGTAAGACGACCCAATCTTGGGACAGTACTTCATGTATCTGGCATAGTCTCTCAAAGTCCTGCAGGAATGCTTCAATTTCCTCCTCTCCTTCCTTAAATAGTTTGAACGCTCGAAAGGGCAACTTACGGAAAGTCGCTGCATCTTTAGGCGTTTTCTCTGATTGCCGTATTTCTGCCATTCTTTGCTCATGTTGCCGCTCTTGTTCTCTCTCTTGTCGCTCTCGTTCTCTCTCTTGTCGCTCTAGTTCTTTCTCTTGTCGCTCTAGTTCTTTCTCTTGTCGCTCATCCTGCAGCTTGATGTCTCTAATGGCATTCTGTATGGCGGTCTCTGATGGGTTAGCACCATATAATGCCAACCGCTCTCGAACTCGTTGCTGAAACAAGTCTTCAACTGACCGGGGTCCTGCATCACCATCCCTCTGGTCCATCTCGGCTAGCTCACTGATCAGGGTGGCCTTGTTCTTTGTCCCACCGGTCCCTCCACGGATCTCAAGTAAGTCTTTCAGCGTAGCTCTCTTGCATGCTGCATAGCTGGTCATTTACTGTGGTGGTTTGGAGTGTCCCAGTAACTGGAGAGCAAATCCCACCGCTGCCAACCAATGTGACGAGATCCTTTCTCGCCCGGTTCTGCTCTCCCGACACTCCTCTGCTACCAGTGAGTCAGCTTGCAGATTGCAGCGTCTGATGGTCCAGTCATCCAAGGTTCCGGGGTCCGAACTACAGCTATGTGCCGTTCAGACCCATTAAGAACAAACACCAGGCAGGCTGTATGTAAGTTCAAACAGGACTCTTTATTTTCAAGTACACAGCACACTTTTATACAGAATTTGGTACATCCCACCCCCAACAACCGCTTTCCCATTGGTCAATTGTAAAGTATGCAGTCTTCACTCAGGTCCTCCTTGACCATGCAAATGAGGACTTGAAATAGTCAACAGGGATTGGTCCAATAGCTTGGATAGAAAGACTTGTGTATTGAGACAGAAGCCCCAGGGGGTAATCAATGTACACAATAACCCGGTCTACTTAATTACTACCTCTGAGAGGTTACATTGCTTTAGACAATAGAATGCTAATTCAATATAGCTGACATGCTTCTGACCTTTAGAACAATACAAAGCCCCTTAGCATAAACACATACATCTTCAGACGGGCTGTCTCCGACAGAAGACACCCACACCTGATAATCACAAAGGCTTTAAACAGGCTTATCACATAATGGAAATGTCTCAATATAGCTCAGTAACCACTCCATTACTCCAAGGTCCATGACAGGTGTAAATCCAGCCCTATGCAGCCTAACTTACTCCAGGAAGTTGCAGTGTTGCACAATTAGGCCTGATTCACACCTATGCAGTTTGAATATTGCAGGTGCATTTTGCGTTTTTCAATACACGTTTTTGATCCATTAAAGTCTTAGGGCCAGATTCTCAGAAGAGATACGACGGTGTATCTCAAGATACACCGTCGTATCTCTGTTTTTGGCCCCGGGTATCTATGCGTCTGATTCCTAGAATCATTTACGCATAGATACGGTGTAGATCCGACAGGTGTAAGTCACTTACACCGTCGGATCTTAGATGTAATTCGACGCTGGCCGCTAGGTGGCGTTTACGTTCATTTCTCATTTGACTATGCAAATGAGCCTGATACGCCGATTCCCGAACGATTTTGTGCCGCCTCTTCGTCGTTTACGTTGTTTCCGTAAGCGTAAGGTTACCCCTGCTATATGAGGGGTAACCTTACGCCAGTCCGCCGTATGCCATGTTAAGTATGGCGTCGGGTCAGCGTCGTCTTTTTTCCGTCGTTTACGTCGTTTTACTAAGTCGTTCGCGAATACGACTTTACGTCAATGACGCTCACGTCGGCGTCATTGACGTTTTCCGTCGTGAGCTGGAGCATGCGCACTGGGCTATTTTTACGGCCAGCGCATGCGCAGTTCGTTTGGCGCGGGGCGCACTTAATTTAAATACAAGCCGCCCCCTTTGAATTACGCGGCCATACGCCGGACCATTTACACTACGCTGCCGCAAATTACGGAGCAAGTGCTTTGCGAATACGGCACTTGCTCCAGTAAGTTGTGGCGGCGTAGTGTAAATGGCTTACACTACGCCAACACAAATTCTATGTGAATCTGCCCCTATAGAACCAAAAACCAGAAAAAAAGTCCCTTTCCATAAAATGCAGAGATGTGACCTACATCTATAGAAAACCATGTTATATGGACTGTAGTGTGTTTCTGCAAAACTGAAAACGCACTAAAAAATGCATAGGTGTGAATCCAGGCCTTAGGGCTACATCATTTGCTCATGTAATCTCTGTTGCAAAGAAGAGATCAGCCAAACTAGATGCCGATCATCCCCATTTCATTCAGATCAAATCACCAAATGCCTACCTAGAGTTGCAGCACCGAATGGCATTTTTCTCATCATGAAAAACGGTCGTGTTTACGCGGCATAAGGCCTGGTTCACATCTATGCACATAGGGGTGCGCAGCCTATTGCATTAGGGTGTGTCCCCCAAAGCTCAAACATATAGTACATGCATGTGTGTAAATATATATATATAGGGCAGTAGGGCAAAGGAAAGTGTCAGTAGTGCAGAAATTGGTGTCAGCAGTTTATTTTTGTATTACTTTTTTATAATTGAATTTTTTTATTATATTTTTGTAATATTTTTTTACAATAATTTCTTTTTTTTACAATTTTTTCTGAGCCCCATTGGGGGGCTTTGGTGAAATATCAGGAGTCTAAACAGACCCCGGATGTCTCACTTTAGAGCAGGGATCCTCAAACTACGGCCCTCCAGCTGTTGCGGAACTACACATCCCATGAGGCATTGTAAAACTCTGACATTCACAGATATGACTGGGCATGATGGGAATTGTAGTTCCTGAACAACTGGAGGGCCATAGTTTGAAGAACCATGGTTTAGAGTATATAGAAAGGGAGGGAAAGATTTGGGACTTTAAATGAGGTGTATGAGTATAGCACCTCCATCCCTGGTTCAAGAGAAAAAATGTATAAAGGGAAAGTTTGGGACTTTAAATGAGGCTGCAGACAGGGTGGGGGTGTAAAAAGTACAAATTTATTCATAGAATTGCAGGCATACATCAACATACAGAAAAACATGTATATGAGAACATATATTTCTCAGGGTAAGGACATTCCTTTATATTGAAAACACATAGTATGTGCATGTACAACAAACGCAACAGTAAGTGCAGCAATGCCTGGCATGTGCCACATGCTCTTGTGCATGGATAAATGGATGCATTCAATGACAACATATGTACAAAAAGCAATTAACAGTCATAGCGAAATGATTACAGCAGTGAAAGACTGGTAAAAGGCATAATCAATGCCAATACTAAAATATGATGACATAAAATATATAAGTGGTATCCAAACTAGCCCAGAGTATATGGCATCCATACTAGCCCGACATGTTTCGTGTCTGAGGACACTCTTCAGGGGCAGGATGCTTGAATAGTCTAAAAACGGGTAGAACATAATTAGTAAATAATTCATAACTGAATAACCAGTATGGGGTGGAGGAACTATAACCACCTAGAGTACTCACATAGGGTCTAAGGTAAAAAAAAGTATGGAGTGTATGGAGCCACGGCCAAAAGGATTTGTCCGCCGAGGGAGCTGTGACGGCATTGCAGTCCACACGGGGCAGGGACGGCAGGAGACCTCCCCGAGTAGAGTAAACACCAGGCCAAGTGTACATATAGTGTATGGACCAGGAACAGGTAACCAACTGGAGTCTAATAAGAAAAAAAGGATTGTACATAAATAAGTGTAGGGCCAAACCAAAGACAGCCAACCCAAATATAAGGGAAGGTAAAATAACCTGATAGTGGCGTCCAGGGTTCCTAACACGTCCAGAGGAAAATATCAAACTGGCGAAAGCCTGGCAGACTGGCAGCAAGATAAATGTGAAGGGAGGGCCTTAATATACCCGCTCTGCACCCGTGCACACTACTAAGCCGTCAGCGTCATGTGGGCGGGACGTAAAGCCGGAAGAGCGTCGGAGTGGGCAGGGCTGCCCGCAGCGTTACACTCATGTGTCCGGATAGCGTCCGCTGGGATGGAAACCGCATGCAGCGTGGTGACGTCAAGATTGACGTCACCAGCTGGGCGGAGCACATGGCGCCGACGCGCGATGTGGGAGGACCCCACCACTGGGCAACCCCCCGTGTGATTCAAGGGCGGGGAGGGGGCAGCACACAGCGCGCGTCGTAGCTCCCAAACTGCAGACAGGTTAAGGCAGTGGACAGACAGTAACCATAACAGAGATACCAGACCCATAGCATCCCGCTATAACATGATAAAACTCAGGAATAATCCTAAGTGAGCTGCGTCTGGGACAGGTAGGGAAACCTGTCCCAGACTAAATAATCCACCACTTGGATGGCAGGGGAACACTGCCAAACTTGTCTAGCAAGCCTCCATCCCTGGACATATATAGAAAGGGAGGGAAAGATTTGGGACTTTAAATGAGGTGTATGAGTATAGCACCTCCATCCCTGGTTCAAGAGAAAAAATGTATAAAGGGAAAGTTTGGGACTTTAAATGAGGCTGCAGACAGGGTGGGGGTGTAAAAAGTACAAATTTATTCATAGAATTGCAGGCATACATCAACATACAGAAAAACATGTATATGAGAACATATATTTCTCAGGGTAAGGACATTCCTTTATATTGAAAACACATAGTATGTGCATGTACAACAAACGCAACAGTAAGTGCAGCAATGCCTGGCATGTGCCACATGCTCTTGTGCATGGATAAATGGATGCATTCAATGACAACATATGTACAAAAAGCAATTAACAGTCATAGCGAAATGATTACAGCAGTGAAAGACTGGTAAAAGGCATAATCAATGCCAATACTAAAATATGATGACATAAAATATATAAGTGGTATCCAAACTAGCCCAGAGTATATGGCATCCATACTAGCCCGACATGTTTCGTGTCTGAGGACACTCTTCAGGGGCAGGATGCTTGAATAGTCTAAAAACGGGTAGAACATAATTAGTAAATAATTCATAACTGAATAACCAGTATGGGGTGGAGGAACTATAACCACCTAGAGTACTCACATAGGGTCTAAGGTAAAAAAAGTATGGAGTGTATGGAGCCACGGCCAAAAGGATTTGTCCGCCGAGGGAGCTGTGACGTGTTAGGAACCCTGGACGCCACTATCAGGTTATTTTACCTTCCCTTATATTTGGGTTGGCTGTCTTTGGTTTGGCCCTACACTTATTTATGTACAATCCTTTTTTTCTTATTAGACTCCAGTTGGTTACCTGTTCCTGGTCCATACACTATATGTACACTTGGCCTGGTGTTTACTCTACTCGGGGAGGTCTCCTGCCGTCCCTGCCCCGTGTGGACTGCAATGCCGTCACAGCTCCCTCGGCGGACAAATCCTTTTGGCCGTGGCTCCATACACTCCATACTTTTTTTTACCTTAGACCCTATGTGAGTACTCTAGGTGGTTATAGTTCCTCCACCCCATACTGGTTATTCAGTTATGAATTATTTACTAATTATGTTCTACCCGTTTTTAGACTATTCAAGCATCCTGCCCCTGAAGAGTGTCCTCAGACACGAAACATGTCGGGCTAGTATGGATGCCATATACTCTGGGCTAGTTTGGATACCACTTATATATTTTATGTCATCATATTTTAGTATTGGCATTGATTATGCCTTTTACCAGTCTTTCACTGCTGTAATCATTTCGCTATGACTGTTAATTGCTTTTTGTACATATGTTGTCATTGAATGCATCCATTTATCCATGCACAAGAGCATGTGGCACATGCCAGGCATTGCTGCACTTACTGTTGCGTTTGTTGTACATGCACATACTATGTGTTTTCAATATAAAGGAATGTCCTTACCCTGAGAAATATATGTTCTCATATACATGTTTTTCTGTATGTTGATGTATGCCTGCAATTCTATGAATAAATTTGTACTTTTTACACCCCCACCCTGTCTGCAGCCTCATTTAAAGTCCCAAACTTTCCCTTTATACATTTTTTCTCTTGAACCAGGGATGGAGGTGCTATACTCATACACCTCATTTAAAGTCCCAAATCTTTCCCTCCCTTTCTATATATGTCCAGGGATGGAGGCTTGCTAGACAAGTTTGGCAGTGTTCCCCTGCCATCCAAGTGGTGGATTATTTAGTCTGGGACAGGTTTCCCTACCTGTCCCAGACGCAGCTCACTTAGGATTATTCCTGAGTTTTATCATGTTATAGCGGGATGCTATGGGTCTGGTATCTCTGTTATGGTTACTGTCTGTCCACTGCCTTAACCTGTCTGCAGTTTGGGAGCTACGACGCGCGCTGTGTGCTGCCCCCTCCCCGTCCCTCTCCCCGCCCTTGAATCACACGGGGGGTTGCCCAGTGGTGGGGTCCTCCCACATCGCGCGTCGGCGCCATGTGCTCCGCCCAGCTGGTGACGTCAATCTTGACGTCACCACGCTGCATGCGGTTTCCATCCCAGCGGACGCTATCCGGACACATGAGTGTAACGCTGCGGGCAGCCCTGCCCACTCCGACGCTCTTCCGG
Organism: Rana temporaria; assembly: GCF_905171775.1. Taxonomy (NCBI): domain Eukaryota; kingdom Metazoa; phylum Chordata; class Amphibia; order Anura; family Ranidae; genus Rana; species Rana temporaria. The sequence continues at coordinate 16,563,018 of NC_053496.1, forward strand.
CTTTACGTCCCGCCCACATGACGCTGATGGCTTAGTAGTGTGCACGGGTGCAGAGCGGGTATATTAAGGCCCTCCCTTCACATTTATCTTGCTGCCAGTCTGCCAGGCTTTCGCCAGTTTGATATTTTCCTCTGGACGTGTTAGGAACCCTGGACGCCACTATCAGGTTATTTTACCTTCCCTTATATTTGGGTTGGCTGTCTTTGGTTTGGCCCTACACTTATTTATGTACAATCCTTTTTTTCTTATTAGACTCCAGTTGGTTACCTGTTCCTGGTCCATACACTATATGTACACTTGGCCTGGTGTTTACTCTACTCGGGGAGGTCTCCTGCCGTCCCTGCCCCGTGTGGACTGCAATGCCGTCACAGCTCCCTCGGCGGACAAATCCTTTTGGCCGTGGCTCCATACACTCCATACTTTTTTTACCTTAGACCCTATGTGAGTACTCTAGGTGGTTATAGTTCCTCCACCCCATACTGGTTATTCAGTTATGAATTATTTACTAATTATGTTCTACCCGTTTTTAGACTATTCAAGCATCCTGCCCCTGAAGAGTGTCCTCAGACACGAAACATGTCGGGCTAGTATGGATGCCATATACTCTGGGCTAGTTTGGATACCACTTATATATTTTATGTCATCATATTTTAGTATTGGCATTGATTATGCCTTTTACCAGTCTTTCACTGCTGTAATCATTTCGCTATGACTGTTAATTGCTTTTTGTACATATGTTGTCATTGAATGCATCCATTTATCCATGCACAAGAGCATGTGGCACATGCCAGGCATTGCTGCACTTACTGTTGCGTTTGTTGTACATGCACATACTATGTGTTTTCAATATAAAGGAATGTCCTTACCCTGAGAAATATATGTTCTCATATACATGTTTTTCTGTATGTTGATGTATGCCTGCAATTCTATGAATAAATTTGTACTTTTTACACCCCCACCCTGTCTGCAGCCTCATTTAAAGTCCCAAACTTTCCCTTTATACATTTTTTCTCATGGTTTAGAGTAAACGAAAGGGACTGAGGACATGGGCGTCCGCTGAACTTTTTCCAGGGGGGGGCATCATTTTACGGTCACCTATGCTCCACTTCTTTGACAATGTCATGAAGGGGCGGGGCTTAGTCATTATCCCATAAAGCGCAGACATGTGCCCATGATATGCAGCCTCACTGTGCTGATCAAATGTACAATACAGAGGGTGTACAGTATGTGTATATTGAAGGGGTTGATGGTATTGGTATATAGAGGAAGGAAGGTGGGTATATACAGCTCTATATACAGGACAGATGATGTATATCTGCAGTCAGTGATGATGGAGGAATACAGGGAGGAAGGGAGGAAGGGAGGAAGGGAGGAAGATGGGTGTATATAGCTGTATACAGAACAGGACAGGTGATATGATCTTATGATGAAATATGATCTTTCCCAGTGGCGGTTCGTCCCTCCGGCTCTCACCGCCACTGAGTCTAATAACATAGATTCATGCATTGCACGAATCTATGTTATTTTCGCCGCTGTTATTCAGATGGTCGGCGCTCAATGTCCGGCCATCTGAATAACGCCAGCTGGTTGGCTGTACGGAAATGTCTATCAAAGCCAACAGCTCTGATAGGCTTTCCCAATTCAGCCCTCGGGTCCCGGAAGCTTATTCTCAGAGAGCACAGACTGTACGCCCCTTGAATAAGATGACAGGCATCTCAGCCAATCAGGTTGGCCGGTTCTGGCTACCAGTAACCTGATTGGCTGAGACGCCTGTCAGTCATCGAGGACGGGAGAAGAAGACATCGTGGGACGTGGATGCCTAAAACCAGTAAAGGTAAGTGCCGGGCGGGGGAGAAAGCAATTTACAGGGCACAGTGGGGACAATTGGCACAGCGGCGACCATTAAAGGGCACAGTGGCTGCGTTTAATTGCATGGCACAGTGGTGACAATGTATGGCACAGCGGTGACAATGTATGGCACAGTGGCTGTGTTTAATGGCATGGCACAGTGGTGACAATGTATGGCACAGTGGCTGCGTTTAATGGCATGGCACAGTGGTGACAATGTATGGCACAGTGGCTGCGTTTAATGGCATGGCACAGTGGTGACAATGGATGGCACAGTGACTGCGTTTAATGGCATGGCACAGTGGTGACAATGTATGGCACAATGGCTGCATTTAATGGCATGGCACAGTGGTGACAATGGATGGCACAGTGGCTGTGTTTAATGGCATGGCACAGTGGTGACAATGTATGGCACAGTGGTGACAATGGATGGCACAGTGGCTGCGTTTAATGGCATGGCACAGTGGTGACAATGTATGGCACAGTGGCTGTGTTTAATGGCATGGCACAGTGGTGACAATGGATGGCACAGTGACTCTGTTTAATGGCATGGCACAGTGGTGACAATGTATGGCACAGTGGCTGCGTTTAATGGCACGGCACAGTGGTGACAATGGATGGCACAGTGACTGCGTTTAATGGCATGGCACAGTGGTGCAAATTGATGGCACAGTGACTGCATTTGATGGCATGGCACAGTGACTGCATTTAATGGCATGGCACAGTGGTGCGAATTGATGGCACAGTGACTGCATTTGATGGCATGGCACAGTGACTGCGTTTAATGGCATGGCACAGTGGTGCGAATTGATGGCACAGTGGCTGCATTTGATGGCATGGCACAGTGGTGCGAATTGATGGCACAGTGGCTGCATTTGATGGCATGGCACAGTGGCTGCGTTTGATGGCATGTAACAGTGGCTGCGTTTGATGGCATGTAACAGTGGCTGCGTTTGATGGCATGTAACAGTGGCTGCGTTTGGGCACAGTGAGACTGCACATTTTTTTTTTCCTTTGCGCCCCCCCCAAAAATTTTGAGCACCAGCCGCCACTGATCTTTCCTATATCTGGCACCCCCCTTCACTGATCATACATGTATGCACTCAGCTGCCCCCCTCATCTGTATATATGTCAGCCCCCCCCTGTACACAAACAGCCTTCTCCCTCCACTTGTACTCACAGCCCCCACTTGTAAGGTCATGGTGGTCTTCCTTCTCCCAAGTCCTGTTTCCACATGTCCCTTTGAAAATACATTACAGGCAGCAAACAAACATGAGGGTGCACATACAGGAAGCAGCCAGAGGTGGCAGTAAAGAGCTCTGTAAGCTCCGTGTGGAGCCGACTCACACAAACACAGAGTCAGCACAGCTACAGATGCGAGCATGGCAGACCCTTGCTGATTCCAGGGGGGGTCACTCGCCCCCCCTTAACCCTATGAGCGGACGCCCATGACTGAGGACAGAGATTCCCCAGTTCCTTTCTCTGCAGCCAAGCAGCAGGGGCAATCTACGTAGCACAGGGTGATTAGGGTGTGCCCAGGCACCATAGGTGTGCACAGCCTACTGCATTAGGGTGTGCCCCCCAAAGTTCAAACACATATGTGTGTGTGTATATATGGGCAGTAGGGCAATGGACGCTGTCAGTAGGGCAGTGGACGATGCCAGTAGGGCAGTGGATGATGCCAGTAGGGCAGTGGACGATGCCAGTAGAACAGTGGATGATGCCAGTAGGGCAGTTGACAATGTAAGTAGGACAGTGTACGATGTCAGTAGGGCAGTGGACAATGTAAGTAGGGCAGTGGACAATGTCAGTAGGGCAGAGGACAATGTCAGTAGGGCAGAGGACGATGCCAGTAGAACAGTGGATGATGTCAGTAGGGCAGTGGACAATGTCAGTAGGACAGTGTATGATGTAAGTAGGGCAGTGGACAACGTCAGTAGGGCAGAGGACAATGTCAGTAGGGCAGTGGACAATGTCAGTAGGGCAGTGGACGATGTCAGTAGGGCAGTGGACGATGTCAGTAGGGCAGTGGACGATGTCAGTAGGGCAGTGGACGATGCCAGTAGGGCAGTGGACAATGTCAGTAGGGCAGTGGATGATGCCAGTAGGGCAGTGGATGATGTCAGTAGGGCAGTGGACGATGTCAGTAGGGCAGTGGACAATGTCAATAGGGCAGTGGACGATGCCAGTAGGGCAGTGGACAATGTCAATAGGGCAGTGGACGATGTCAGTAGGGCAGTGGACGATGCCAGTAGGGCAGTGGATGATGCCAGTAGGGCAGTGGATGATGCCAGTAGGGCAGTGGATGATGTCAGTAGGGCAGTGGACAATGTCAGTATTTTTTTTTTTTTTTTTAATTATAACTTTTATCCCACTTTTGAGACAGGGAAAGGGACCGAGATTCCCCTGCCTCTTTCTCTTCATCCAAACAGCAGGGGAAATCTGTACATTACAACATGATTAGGGTGTGCCCAGGCACACCCTGTGCGCACGCCTATGCCAGGCACACCTGGCACACCCTGTGCGCATGCCTATGTCTATGCATTTTTTAGTGCGTTTTCAGTTTTGCAGATACACACTACAGTCCATTTATCATGGTTTCCTATGGATGTAGGTCACATCTGTTTTTTGGTTCCATAGACTTCAATGGATCAAAAACATGTATTGAAAAATGCAAAATGCACCCGGAATATGCAAACTGCAACCCGCATAGGTGTGAACCAGGTCTGAACATAGTATTGCAGAAACGATCAATTAGAAGTTTTATTTTTTTCAAATGTGGGTGGACGAGCTACAAATGGCGTGTGTTAAAGCTACGTTTTTTGTTATGGACGACGAGGGTAGGATAGGTCCCGTAGTAGCGTTGGACAGTGTGTTGGTGAAGGCCTCCCCACCATAAGTGCGGCAGTAATCTCTCCACCAGCTCTGGATATGCACGTTCCTTCTCGGGGCTGATTTGTGGCACCTCTCATCTCTGCATTATGAGAGCGCTCGCAAGGTTGTGAAATAAAATGTCGCTTAGGATAATGTAATTGGCCTTAAGGTACAGGAGTTGAATTATATGCTGGTGATTTATAATCTGGAAATTAAGGACTCACTCATTTTCTAATTTAATTCCATCTTTAAAGGGAAAACGCTCAGAATTAAATTGGTAAGTGCCGCCGCTAATTCAAATGCAGATGTAATTTGGATTCGAGAAGGCGCTTGGGGTGATTAACGAGTCCCCGATGGGCTATTCTGATCCTTATCTGCTAAACCCCACAAATTCTCTGCCAGTTGTGACAATAACGCTATCAGGGTGAAGGAAGGCTGCGCGGTGTATATTCTCAGTAGCATTGTCAATCGCTGCACAGCCTTTTACTCCTGACAAGGAATGGGCCACTATTTCAAATCTATGGCATAGCAGAGACAAATAGAAGGCTGCTTGGGCAATGCTTTGTCACTGTTAATGAGAAGTTTTAATTGTTTACTGTAAACCGGGATGTGCCCCTTAGTGCACAGGCCAAAAAGGGTCACGGATCCTATCGTGTGCGTTACACCCCCATCCCAACCGAAAATCATACTTTTGGCTGAGGGTGAAATCCTAATATATCTTTCTAGTGCTGAGATTTTTTTTCCATTTTAGTTTTAAGTTCTGCTCTCCCTCACCAAAAACTTTCCGTCTTCGGCTGAGGCCGGTGTCTGAAGCCCTGTACACGCGACCAGGATTCCCGGCGGTATAAAGTCCACCACGAATCCCGACGGGAAACCCAAGAACCTGCTCGGTAAGTTTCCCCGTATACACACGGCCAGGTTTCCCGTCGGAAAAACTGCGGGAGAGCTTTGGCTGGGAATCCTGGCCGTGTGTATGCTCCCTCGCAGTGTTTCCCCATAGGAAAACTGCCGTGTTCTCTATTTTCCCGCTGGGATTCCCAGCAGTTTTCCTGTCGGGAAAACCGCGAGGAAGCATATACTTGGCCAAGATTCCCGGACAAAAGCTCTTACCGCACATGCTGAATCTCCATGGTTTAAAGTGATTTTTAATAGAGGTGTATGGTTTGTTTCATTCCGAATAAATATTTGGCCAAATTTTTCATTATTCAGAGATTCAGATATGTCCGAATACCCGGATTACAAAGTTTACCGAATGCTCCGAATAACAAAACGAAAATTTGTCCAATTCTATTTGAAATTTCAGTCGAATTCGAACAGTAAACATGTTTCTGAAATAAAAGACTGTGGGGGATATTTATTAGAGTACCATTTTTAAATAATGCTGTTTTTGTTAAAGGGGTTGTAAAGGTACGTGTTTTTTCACCTTAATACATCCTATGCATCAAGGTGAAAAAACACCTGGCTGTCACTCTCTGCGTGTCCCCGCCGTCCTTCTCTCCACAGAGTCCCAGCTTTGATTGGATAGATTGATAGAAGCGCAGCCATTGACTCCCCCTGCTGTCAATCAAATCCAATGATGCAAGCGCCGGGGGGGCGGGGCCGAGTCATACACTCGGCGTATATGGACGCCGAGTGTATGGCTCAGGAGCGCGCCCGCAAGGTAACCCCCTCGGGAGAGAGCTTCCCAGAGGGGGTGATCTAATCTGGGGAGGAGCAGAAAGACAGATCTCAGTGTCATACCCCGTCAGAATGGAGATCTGCCTTGTTTACTTCGGCAGATCCCTGTTCTGTCTCTGCGGGGAATTTTCGGGTTTCCTAATTTTCGGATATTCGGATTTTAAATTTAAGAATATTCAATTATTCTGCAAATATTCCGAAAAATTTACAAATTTGTAACTAAACGAATTGCACATGTTTAATTTCTAGCTTCCAGGGGCATCCCACAAGTATGGTATATACCAGGTGTAGCGCTAACCCCTCAGGAACCGCTGGTTGATGTTGGGATCGGCGTATTAAGTTACCCTTTTGGTGTTGTCTAGGGGTGTAGTTGATGAGTAGAGTAGTGAGTGAATGTCCAGTCGATGAATAATGGTTTTCAAATGCTTTATTTCCAGGCCCAAATGGCCAACATCAACATAAAGTAGAGCAAGAAGGTTGATGAAGAAAGAGAGAACCTTGCAGTATCAGGCCTGGATATGAGGAAGAGCAATCCTGCTCCCAATAGTACAATAGTAGTAGTTACAGTTCGTTGCCACTCTAGCCAGAGTGGGTAAAGTGCCTCCGGACAGACTTCTGTCACAAGCCTGGCAGCCGAAGTGTCACTTTAGATTGCTGGGAGGAACAGGCCTCTACCACAGACCTGGCTCTAGGCCCTCTGCCACGGGCCTAATACTTGAATGAGGTGAGCGGATTGAGCGAATCCTTCCAGTAAATTTAGTTAGGGTCACCGGGTGACAGTTGAAATGTACCTGTCAATGTTCCGATCACCAGATCACCGATGGTTCGTTCAAGCCCTGTTGGATTACCTGCCCCCAGGCTCTCCTCAGACCGATCCCCCATCGAACGGCACACAGCCTGGGATCTCCTGAGTGGAGTTGGGAACCCAGTAAGTCACTGGGGCCCCTCTCGGAAATATGAACCTCCACGTAGCATGTGACCCCGGCCTGGAAGGCCATCGCCGGGGTCCGTTGGATGCGCACACCTGGAACCCGTGAAGAACCAAATAAAATGGCGTCTGCCCCAGATATACTCTCCCCTAGCATGCACAGCAAGGCTCAACTCCTATAATTTAAAATAATTAAAAAGGTTCAAACGAGAAGAGTGAGAGCTCCTCCAATTGGCCACGGGAGAGTGGGGGAACATGGGATCATAGGTATAGTGATATTTACTGTAGGTATAACTGGGAATGGGGTATGCTGATATTTCCAGTGAAATCCCCAAATCTATAGTAATCTGGAGAATAATTCAACTTGAAGGTATGTAATATAAATGTGTGCATTAACTGTGTGGAGGAAGGGCGGCATTGCAGCTTACACATCACCTCGAATTAAAGCAGAACTAAACCCATGGATTGTTACATTCCCGGCGGCTGTGCTCGCAACCAAACCCTCAAACCATCAAATGGCTGGAGTCCTAACTGGTCACATGTGCATCATCATGGCAGTTGAAGATCAGAGACCAAAATGGCGGCTTCCTTGGCTGAAAACAAAAGGAGAAAATGGAGAATCCCCCAAGGTGGGGCTTTTAAGGCAACAGTAGTTCAAATAGTCACGGTAGATACAAAAATATATAGTAGTTTAATAATGACAGAAAATATGATAAACATAATATAACACAGTAGTTTAAAAACAACACATATTAGGGTGTAACTTGAAAAGAGTAGAGAGTCCACAGTATAAATACAGGGCCCAACGCGTTTCGGGTTTCCTTCTTCAGGGGCCGAAGTATATGTGGAGTCAAAGAGTCTAATAAACAACTTTTCTAGAAAAAAACAAACAAATAACATAATGTTGAAAATAATAACATACAATGGAGAAATTAGCAAAATACATATCAAAATGGCACAGATTAGAAAACATCATACCACCCAAGACGTTTCAACGGCTCAGCACACCCCTAGATGGAACATCGCGATCAGGACGCATTAAAAAACCTCAGATGGTGAAGAGAGGAATGAGGACTGGCATCCTATATCGATCACAATGTAGCAAGACCTTTGGCCCGAAGTGTCACAGTGTAAAAGGTTTAGGTTATTTTATTTTTACCTGTCCCAAAAATAAAAGGACGAGATAATATCAAAGGTGCCAAGCAGAAAAGACCGCTAGACAAAGCTGAACCAAAGAACTGTATTTAAGGTAAAAAACTGTATATAGGTAAAAAACATACCTGTAATATCGAGTAGTGGCCAGAGAGGTCAGTAGAGAGCTCAGAAGCTGGAAGTATGAGAATAATAGAAGTGGGAATTAGAGATATAAGAGGTATAGGGAATAAACATGTAAAAAGAAATGAAAGGGACTGGGAGTCTAAGTGGGAAACATCCAAGGGAGGCTAGTACTCACATGGGGGAATTCCCAGTCAATGTGAAGTAGGATGCTGACACTACAGCCGTCCCGCAATGTCTGACATTGTGGGGCGGCTGAGGCTTTAAATAGGAGGAAGGAGGGAAGGGCGAGTGAGGTGGGAGGCGTCAGTCATTGACAGCATGGTTTACTATGGGTCAGTGTGGGAGAAGGGCGGGGCTAAGACGTGGTGACGTATTGCGCTCTAAGTGAGGAGGGGGAGGACGAATGTGCCTCGCTGTCCTCACAGAGAAGCCCGCACTGGTGACGTAGGTGTTGCAGGGCCGCCTGGAGACGCAAGTGCGTCATGTGTGAGATGGATGGGACGGAGAGAGAGGGCGGATGATACGTCCTGTTATCTCACCGTTGCCCATACTTGCGGCCTCACAGCGTGAATGACGTCGGTGCGCCAAAGCATTGAAAGAGCGTCATAGCATGTGACTGGGGGAATCACATGACCAAGGAGCTGGAATTACACAGGGTAACTTACTGATTGGACGGAATAAGCCAAAACGGTGTGATGCAAAAGCATCACCAACGCAGGCACAGAGGAATTATGTACTTAGAGGGTAATTGGATTACTTTTATAGCACCAGCAAGGGAAGAACAATAATGGGAAAAGAATACCATGTTGGAAAATGCCAAGTGCACATCAAAGTGTATATGTAAAATTATTTATAAAAATACAGGTATGATCGAACCTAAATAAATAACAGCTACATTAAAGGGACAGCAACATAAAGTATGTAAGGGAATATAATTATGCAAGAATATGGACACGGGGGCCAATATGGTCCAGGGGCAATGAGGAAGGACAGGGGCATAGGGGATGTCCACTGTGTAATCCATGCCCCTGTTGTAGGCGCAAGTAGGAGGGTTTAGTTCTGGTTTAAGTGTAAACTTTTATGTTTTTATGTAGAACATCATCCTGAGTCTTCTCCAGAAATCGGGTCAAATCTTTGTCTGCATGTTCTTCCTACCTAGAGATTCATTGTTTAGATAGTATTGAGGTTTAAAGCATTTGTTAATCCTGCTCTTTTAAAACATGTTGTATGAGACAGTGCTTGTCCTATGTCATTTGGCCCCCTGCAACACCTAAAAAACCTGGCTGATCCTGTCAGTTTCTCCCCACCCCTCAGTAAACTGACCACGGTGTATCATGGCTGCTGAGACCAGACGCTGTGGTCAGTTTAAGTGCCTCTGTCATCAGTAGCCTGCTATCTGCTCTCCTCTCTGCTCCTGTGTCCTCCTCCCTCCTCCCCTCTCTGTCTATCTGCTCCCAACAGTACCACCCCCTCCCCTCTCTGTCTATCTTCTCCCAACAGTACCACCCCCTCCCCTCTCTGTCTATCTTCTCCCAACAGTACCACCCCCTCCCCTCTCTGTCTGCGTGTTAGCCGCCCTTCCCCCCTCCTTCTGCTCTCATATCACTAATCTGTATACACCATCAGCACTGCCTCCTATTGCAGTGTTCCCCTCTGTGAATGATTTATAAATATAAATGCTGTAAATACCTAATTTAGGAGCCGAGATTGCGATCACACGACCAGCCAGCTCTCTCCTCCTCCCCTCCAGATTGACATCAGCAGAGGAATCTCAGCCCCGCCCACTGCATCTCTCAGAGGAGGAAAGGAGAAAGCTGGCCAGTCATGTGATCACAATCTCTGCAGTGAAATTAGGTATTTGATTCATTTATTTTTATAAATCATACACACACACACAGGTGGGGATACTACAATAGGAGGCAGTGCTAATGGTGTTTACAGGTTAGAGTGGCTTAACAACCACGTTAAGTAAAGTAAAACTGCAACAAAAGTAAAGTAGAATCTGTATTTCCTACAGAGGCCAATTTGGCTTCACATAAATCATGGAGTAGTGAAAGGGTCCACTTTAGTTATACATTTACTTTATTAATAACAACCATACCTACATGTCCCGTTACATACAGTATTCTAGTATCCAGTTTCCACAAATAGGCTCTCAATCGATGGCTGGCATACACAAGAAGGAGGTTAATTAGGACAGTTTTTAGAAAATTTATCTGTAGCACTACCCCCGAAGGAGCTGCTGGATTGTTTTGGGCGGCATGTTACCTCTTTTTCCTCGCCGTCTAGGGTATACGATGAGAGCTGAGAAGAACTGTAATGTCCACACTTTTAATGTCTTTTTCTGTGCTTTATTACCCAACGGGGTAAAGGATAAAAGTAGTAGTAGTTAAAGAGGTAGAAAAAGGGAATAGGTAGTAGGTTCAGGTGTATAACTTTGTTCGGAAACAATCCTGCTTCCAGCAATGTAACTTTCGTCGCCACTTTAGCCAGAGCGGGTATTGTGCACCCGGATAGGCCTCTCTCACTAGCCTAGCAGCCAGGATGTCACACGGAAACTTTTAGCAAAGTCTCTAGCACAGACCTTCCCAAAGATGGAGATGTATTCGGTCCAGAATCCTTCTCAACACAGGATTAAGCACCCGGATCTCTCTTTAATAAACTTGATAAATTCAGAACCGACAGGCGACCATCACTCAGCCTCTCAGTAACAGTGCATCCTAGGATGAAGTTCAAGGCCTCTCCTGAGATACCAGCCTCGTGCTCGGTACTCTCCAAGACAGGTTCTTCATCGAGTGGCTTCCTCCCTCAGGACGGAAAGCACAGGACCACTCTGCGATTGTAGACCCAGTCTGACTACCAGGCCTATATAGTAGATCACAACCCCGGACCAACGTGGTCCCGGAGCCAGGAACACTTGAACACGCACCCCCGGCCATGAGGGCCACACACAGGGGGTGGTGGAACGACAGCCAGGGACGGCCTCACGACGACATCAACCCCGAACTAATGACGTCTGTCCCTTAAGTACTCTCCCCCAGCATGCACAGCGAGGCGATCAACCCCCACTGATTGGTTGCTGAGGAAAAACACCCAACACACCCTGACTTGACTGCTGCTACCCTTGGCCTGGGGTGGTACCAACACCCCAGACAACAATAGCGGTCACTCACAGTACAGCCACGGCTGGAACAGAGGCCCAAAATTTGGTAAAACAATACGGTCAGAGGTAATTAAAGCGGGGTTCCAACCACAATTAGCATTTTTTAAATGTATGTCCTTTCATCATGCGTTTTTATAATATAAATCCGGTCACTTACTATTTTACAATCCGCCGCCGCTCCGCATAGTTATTCAAAAAAGATAGTTTATAAAACTATGTCCACACCGTTGTCATTTTGCTTGTGGGCATTGTGAAGCCTACAAGCACTTACTTCCTGGAAGTCTTGGATGGGGAGTGATAATTGGGTAGCGCACTGCATCCTGGGAAATGATGACACACATTTCCCAGGAGCATTAGAGGGAGATGATGTCAGAATCCTAGGTGGATCCAAAGGCAGATTTCGTGGGACCGCATAGCAACAGGCATTTCCAGATGAGTAAAAAAAAAAAAATTATTTATTTAATTAATTTTTTTTTTTTTTTTTCAGGTCTAATGAGCACAAAAATGAAAAAAATATTTTTGGGATGGAAACTCCACTTTAAGTCTCTGACCAACCTCTAAATTTAAGGCAGCACCAGCTATGAAAGTAGCAGACCGCTACACATCATATTGTTATATCATTTAAATCAAATATTAAAAAAAAAGAAGCAGAGGACGTAAATTTACTCATCTAAAAGCACAAACAAACGTTTAGAAATAATTGATCTTTTGGAGAAAAAAAAAGATGGATCTATCATAAATATAACTATGTAACTATGTAATTGATCACACAAATAGGCGGTACGAATAATTTATAATTTAAGAAGAGCTGAATTTCGGAAGCTGTGCCCAAAAATAGGCTATGCCCAAAGGACTAATCATCAATGTTACCTGTGCTCATTGCGGTAGATAATCTACCCTACTTCCATTGGCTAATCTACAAATTGCTCAAATAATACAATAACAAAAATAACAAAGAACCACAATATAAAAGAAAATACAAATGTGTTCACCTAAAATACACCATACTCGTACCACCAGAAACTCTCCATCAATCTTTTTCTCACTCAGCACAGATTAGTACCTACTTAGTTATGTGCTCAATTTAGTGGCTTACTCTCGAACGCTGAACTTTGGAGTTCTGGTTCACGGCTTTCCAAATTACTGACAATTCTAATAGGAACTCCGGTCCAATTGAATGTGATCAATTAGCTGTGAGCATGTTAATTACACAGCAATTGGCGGTTAGCCTTGCTTTTCACTTAACGCTTCAAGATATATTTGTAGTGAAAAGGAGTAACAGAAATTTAGAGGAGTTCATTTCAATGAGAGAAGAACTCCTGAGAGACCATCCGCGTCAACCTGCACCAGCTGGGAGGTCATACCCATGGATGGAAGCATTGCCTTCTAGAGATTCAGTCTTACCATCCGAATATCGTACGACAGATCTACGACTTTTTTCGCTTCATAGTCACAAGTAGAAATTAAATAGGTTATTAACCACTTAACCCCCGGACCATATTGCTGGTCAAAGACCAGAGCACTTTTTGCGATTCAGCACTGCGTCGCTTTAACTGACAATTGCGCGGCCGTGCGATGTGGCACCCAAACAAAATTGGCGTCCTTTTTTCCCCACAAATAGAGCTTTCTTTTGGTGGTATTTGATCACCTCTACGGTTTTTAGTTTTTGCGCTATAAACAAAAATAGAGCGAGAATTTAAAAAAAAAAAATATTTTTAACTTTTTGCTATAATAAATATCCCCCAACAATATATAAAAACATTTTTTTTTTCCTCAGTTTAGGTCGATACGTATTCTTCTACATATTTTTTGTAAAAAAAAAAATTACAATAAGCGTTTATTGATTGGTTTGCGCAAAAGTTATAGGGGCAGATCCACAGACAGGGTACGCCGGCGTATCTACTGATACGGCGGCGTACTTTCAAATTACCCGCGTCGTATCTTTAGTTTGAATCCTCAAACCAAGATACGACGACTTCTGGGTTAGATCCGACAGGTGTACATCTTCGTACGCCTTCGGATCTAGGATGCAATACTTTGGCATCCGCTGGGTGGCGTTCACGTCGTTTTCCACGTCGTGTATGCAAATAAGCTATTTCCGGCGTTCCACGAACGTACGAGCGGCCGGCGCATTTTTTTTCCGGCGTCTCTAGTCGGCTTTTTCCGGCGTATAGTTAAAGCTGGTATTTTGCGGCGTATAGTTAGACTTGCCATGTTAAGTATGGCCGTTGTTCCCGCGTCGAAATTTGAATTTTTTTTTTTTTGCGTAAGTCGTCCGTGAATCGGGATGGACGTAAGTAACGTCTAAGTTAAAAAAAAATGACAACATTGCGACGTCATTTAGCGCAATGCACGGCGGGAAATTTAGAAACGGAGCATGCGCAGTTCATTCGGCGCGGGGACGCGCTTCATTTAAATGAAACACGCCCCCTAATCGCCGATTTGAATTTCGCCGCCAGAGATACACTACGCCGCCGTAACTTAAAGAGCAAAATCTTTAAGGATTCGAAATTACGCCAGGTAAGGTACGGCGGCGTAGCGTATCTCTGATACGCTGAGCCAATCTATTTCTATGTGGATCTGGCCCATAGCGTTTACAAAATAGGGGGTAGTTTTATGGCATTTTTATTAATATTTTTTTTTTACTAGTAATGGCAGCGATCAGCGATTTTTATCGGTACTGCGACATTATAGCGGACACATCGGACACTTTTGACACATTTTTGGGACCATTGGCATTTTTATAGCGATCAGTGCTATAAAAATGCATTGGATTACTATAAAAATGCCACTGGCAGGGAGAGGGGTTAACACTAGGGGATAAGTATGTTCCCTGGGTGTGTTCTAACTGTAGGGGGGGTGTGGCCTCACTAGGGGAAATTACTGATTGCTGTTCATACATTGTATGAACAGAAGATCAGCATTTCTCCCCCTGACAGGACCGGGAGCTGTGTGTTTACACACACAGCTCCCAATCCTCGCTCTGTAACGAGCGATCGCGGGTTCCCGGCGGTGATCGCACCCGCCGGGCACAGGGACGAGCTCGGGATCAGGGATGAGCGGGGGGCGCGCGCCTCCGGCGGCGTGCACGCGCCCCTAGTGGCCACTTTGCGAGGTGACGTTATACTACGTGCTCTCGCGCAGGGGAGCCGACCTGCCGCCGTACGGCGGCTGGTCGGCAAGTAGTTAAAGTCACAAAAATTCTCGTATGGCAGATAAAAAAAAATCGAAAGAGATGTGATGTGTTGTAATTAGTGTTGCTCACGAATATTCGTATTGCGAATATTCGGCTCGAATATGGCATATTCGAGTATTCGCGAATATCTCGAATTTCGCGGCCAATATTCGCTATTCCGAATATAAAAAAAAAATTGCGAAATTTCGCTAATGCGAATTTATTGCGAACATTTTGCGAATGTTTTTTTTTTTTTTCTGATTGGCTCTGATGCAAAAGAAGGGCGGAGAAAGTATTCTCGAATATTCGGAAATCGAATATTCGGAATATTTTATAAAAAAAAAAAATGTTGTGAAATATTTTGACAACTGTGGTAGGAGAACTATGATTGCCTCTGATGCAAAAGAAGGGCGGAGGAAGTATTCGCGAATATTCGGAAATCGAATATTGGTGATATTTTATCGAAATTTCGCTAATGCGAATGCGAAATTGATTGCGAGATTTTGACAACTCTGATTGGCTCTGATGCAAAAAAAGGGTGGAGAAAGTATTCGCGAATATTCGCAAATGGTTTCTCCACCCTTCTTTTGCATCAGAGCCAATCAGAGTTCTCCTACCACAGTTGTCAAAATATTTCACAACATTTTTTTTTTTGATAAAATATTCCGAATATTCGATTTCCGAATATTCGAGAATACTTTCTCCGCCCTTCTTTTGCATCAGAGCCAATCAGAAAAAAAAAAAAAAAATCGCAAAATGTTCGCAATAAATTCGCATAAGCGAAATTTCGCCATTTTTTTTTTTTTTTAAATATCACGAATATTCGATTTTAGCGAATATTTCACGAATATTCGGCTATATATTCGTGATATATCGCGAAATCGAATATGGCGTATTCCGCTCAACACTAGTTGTAATGTATTTGTATTGTATTTTCGGATGACAACTATACTGACTAAACGAAAATCGTACGATCTGGTATCGTACGAGGAGAATTTTCGGGCATGTCCGATAAAATAATATCTGATGAATTGTCATGATCGGCTCTTGAAAGCTCTGTACTAACGGTACGATTCTTCCTCGGACGACATTTTTCGTAAGATATTCAGATCGTGTGTACATGCCATTAGGAGTGAGAAGGGCAATGGTGAGGTGCAAAGTGCAGTACCTCAGGGCAGCCAATTCAAATATCAAATAGACAAGTATTTCAAAAGTCGGCAAAGATCGTGGGCTGGCACTTAGAGTTATGCCGCGTACACACCATCACTTTATGTGATGAAAAAAAATGACGTTTTTAAAAACGTCACTTTAATTGACCGTGTGTGGGGGAAAACGTCGTTTTATGTCTTGTAAAAAACGACAGAAAAAAATTGAAGCATGCTTCAATTTTATGTGTCGTTTTTCAAAAGTGCACTTTTTACTTCACAGAAATTGACCGTGTGTAGCAAAAAACGTTGTTTTCTAAGACGTTTTTTCATCCACGCATGCCCAGAAGCGAGCTTCAATGGTAAAACGTGGTGGAACGTAACATCACTTTGCAAGATCATTGTGAGAAAACGATGGTGTGTAGGCAACTTCGTCTTAGAAAATTGAAGTTTCAAAAACGTCATTTTTTACTTCACATAAAGTGTCGTTTTTTTTCATCACATAAAGTGATGGTGTGTACGGGGCATTAGGGTTGATTTTCCGACAAACCGAGCGGGATCTGGGAAAGGTAGGGGTTTTAGGGTGGGGAGAGTCATTAAGTGGATATGCACTTGGGGTTAGGGCTGGGGTAGGGTTAGGGTTGGACTTAGGGTTAGAGGTAGGGGAAGGGTTAAGGGTTAGGTGGGTTAGGATTCGATGGGTTAGGGTTAGATGGGTTCGGGGTAGGTGAAGGGTTAGGGTTAGGGGGTTATGCCGCGTACATACGATCATTTTTCGGCTTGAAAAAAAAACTTAGTTTTTTAGCATGTCCAAAAAACGACGTTTTTCCAACTTCATCATTAAAAAAACGACGTTGCTCACACACCATCGTTTTAAAAAAATGATGAACAAAGCGCGGTGACGTACAACACGTACGACGACACTCTAAAGGGGAAGTTCTATTCGCCTTTTGGCTGCTTTAGCTGATTCCGTGTTAGTAAAAGACGATTCGCGCTTTTCTGTCTGTTACAGCGTGATGAATGTGCTTACTCCATTATGAACGCTAGTATTACCAGAACGAGCGCTCCCGTCTCATAACTTGCTTCTGAGCATGCGCGGGTTTAAAACGTCGTTTTAGCCCACACACGACCATTTTTTACAACCCGAAAAACGAAATTTTAAAAACGTTAAAAAATTCAGTATGTTTGAATTTTTTTTTTTTACGTTTTTCAGAAGCCGAAAAATGATGAGTAGCCCACACACGATAATTTTAAATGACGTTTTTAAAAACGTTGTTTTAATTCATGCCGAAAAATTATCGTGTGTACGCGGCATTAGGGTTAGGATTCGATGGGTTAGGGTTAGATGGGTTAGGGGTGGGTGAAGGGTTAGGGTTAGGGGGTTAGGGTTAGGGGTTAGGGTGCTAGGCATTTTTATTATCATTTTTTTTTATTACTTGTTGTGGCGGCGATCTTCGATTTTTATCGTGACTGCGACATTATGGCGGACGCATCGGACACTTTTGGTGCTATTTTTTGGACCATTGTCATTTATACAGCGATCAGTGCTATAAAAATGTACTGATTACTGTGTAAATGTGACTGGCAGTGAAGGGGTTAACCAGTAAGGGGGGGCACTAAAAGGGTTAAGTGTGCCCTAGGGAGTGATTCTAACTGTTAGGGGGCGTGGCTTACTGTGACACGTCACTGATTACTGCTCCCGATGAGAGACTAGACTAGCAGACTAGATTATAAGCTCCTTGAGGGTAGGGACTGATGTGAATATATACGTTGTATATGTAAAGAGCTGCGTAAATTAATGGCGCTATATAAGTATCTAAATAATAATAATGATAGGCAGAATAGGGAGATGTCTTGTTTATAAACACATCCCCCCCATTCTGCTGTTCCGTGACCCGATCGCGGGACACCAGCGGACATCGAGTCCCGCGGGCACGGTCACGGGCGCCCGCTAGGGGGCAGGATTAAAGCAACGTATATTTATATATATATATATACCGTATTTATTGGCCTATTGCGCGCCCCGGCGTATAGCGCGCACCCCCGAACTTGAAGAAAAATTCCTGAAAAAAAAAACAACTAAAATTTGGATGCCCCTCATCTTGCCTGTCATCCATCGCGTCCTGCCCGTCGTCCATCGCGTCCATCGGCGACCTCGTCCGGTCCGGCGTCCTTCTGCGGCCATCGTGGTGTCCTCCCCGCTCGATCCCCGCTTCCCGTGCTGAGTTTGAACCACTGCACCGGCATATACCGAGCGCAGTACACTCGGGTATAGTCGGGCAGGCTCGGCTCCTCTCGCGGTCACGTCCTGTACGTCTTTTACGCGAGAGGAGCCGAGCCTGCCCGACTATACCCGAGTGTACTGCGCTCGGTACATGCCGGCGCAGTGGTTCAAACACAGCGCGGGAAGCGGGTATCGGCGTATATCGTGCACCCATGATTTTGCCCTGACTTTCAGGGCAAAAAAGTGCGTGGTATACGCTGATAAATACGGTATATACATTGCTTTGCCTACCCGCGCCATTCTGCCAGGGCCGCTGATAGAAATCATGGGGCCCCGTACAACCTACCTGACGGGGCCCCCTTCAGTCCCACTCCTGGTCACTCCTTCAGCCCCACCCCTGGCTCCGCCCCCTGGCCCAGCGACTTGACATCGGGACATGCCAATGCCATAAATGTACTGCAGAGACAGTGCTACCCATGCCGCTAATGCCATAATGTACTGCAGACAGTTACACCCATGCCATATTGTGCTGCAGACAGTGCCACCCATGCTGCCAATGGCATAATGCCATTGGCAGCATAGGTGGCACTGTCTGCAGCACATTACGGCATTGGTGGAACGGGTGGCACTGTCTGCAGATTACAGCATTGGTGGCATGGGTGGCACTGTCTCTGCAGGCAGCACATGCGTTATGGGCCATAATACATGTGCTACCTGCAGACAGTCCCACCCATGCCACCAATGCCGTAATGTGCTGCAGACAGTGCCACCCATGACCCAATGCCATAACGCATGTGCTACCTGCTGATAGTGCCACCCATGCCGTCAATGCCATATTGTGCTGCAGACACTGTCATCCATACCGCCAATGGCATAATGCCATTGGCAGCATGGGTAGGCACTGTCTCTGCAGGCAGCACATGCGTTATGGCATTAGCGTCATGGGTGGCACTGTCTGCAGCACATTATGGCATGGGTGGCACTGTCTCTGCAGGCAGCACATGCATTATGGGCAGACAGAGCCACCCCTCCTCCACCAAGTATAGTCCCGCCTCAGTACAGACCCCCCTCTCCACTAAGAATAGACCCTCCTTCCTTAGTACAGACCCCCCTCTCCACCAAGTATAGTCCCCCCTCAGTACAGACCCCCCCTCAGTCCAAACCCCCTCCACCAGTATAAACCCCCTCCCTCAGTACAGACCCCCCACTAAGTACAGACCCCCTCCACTAAGTATAGTCCCCCTCAGTACAGACACCCTCTCTCAGTATAGACCACCCCCTCCCTCAGTATAGAGCCCCCTCCCCTAAGTACAGACCTCCCTCAGTCCAGACCCCCCCCCCCCTCCACTAAGTACAGACCCCCTCCCTTAGTACACAACCCCTCCACTAAGTAAAGACCCCCCTTCCTCAGTCCATACCCCACTCCACCAGCATATACCCCTCTCCCTCAGTACAGATCCCCTCCACCAGTATAGACCCCCCCTCCACTAAGTACAGACCCCCTCCCATAGTACAGACCCCCTTCCTGAGTACAGATTCCCATCTCCACTAACTATAGCCCCCCTCAGTACAGACCACACCCCCTCACTATAGACCCCCCTCCCTTAGTCTAGGCCCCCTCTCCAATAAGTACAGACCCACTCCCTTAGTACAGTCAGTATAGACCCCCCTCCCCCAGTCCTGACCCCCCTTACACTACAAGGCCGCCCTTACACTAAGTACAGACACCCTCCCCCAGCTCAGAACCCCTATACTAAGTACAAACCCCCCTTACACTAAGTATAGAGACCCCTCCCTCACTCCACACTCTGTAGTCACACCTCACTTCAGGCTCAGGCTTGGGCCGGCAGTGGACATCCCATAGTAAGCATCCCATAGTAAGTGTCACCCTTTCCTCCCTCCTCCCTCCTACCTGTTGCAGCACTCGCTTGCAGCTGGAGAGGAGACTCAGACGAGGATCGCGTGCAGCCGCGCCGCCCGGGTGGAGATCGTGACATCATCATGTCTGTGAGATGTCACTGGCTCAGCTCAGCAGAGAAGTAGGGAGGAGGAAGCAGGACACACGCCAGGCAGGCACGGCTGAGGAGCTTGACTTGTTATTTCAGCGGGGGTCAGCGGAAAAAAAAACCCTAGGGAGAGTCAGGATGGTGTCACCCGGGCCGCACACCCCCCGCACCCGCCTAGCAACGCAATTGGCCGGGACTTGAGCCAGCACAGGGAGCGGCGTGGAAGAGGTATTCTTCCGCACCCGAAATAGACAAAATAGTCCCTTCCCTGCCGCCATCTAATAATACAAAATTCAATCACAAACAAACGGAAAAAAACGTGAAATCTGAACGGGGGGGGGTTGGATGGTGTCGGTGGCATGTCAGTATCAAACGGTTGTGGTGGTTGGGCATTTGATCGACGTTAAGGGACAGGGCTGCAGGATTTTTTTTTATTACATTATTTTATTGATCTGATCAGGTTGCCGGGCCCCCCTGCTGGCCGGGCCCGGTACAACAGGGCCAGCTGTACTGGCCTATCAGCGGCCCTGCATTCTGCTGACGTATATCTACGTGAGGCAGTTAATTAGTTCAGATCTTCTTGCAAGGTTTCCACATCCTGCGGAGAAGTTATTGCCGTGCTTAGCGCTGAGTATCGTCCACAAATACAGAGAACTCCCATCCTGCATTCTTATGTTCAGGCCTTTGAATGGCGGTGGAGTCAGAATCACCTTGACCTTAAAAAATAAAACGCGTCAGCCACAGCAGCTTGTACCTTCATCATTGCCTTGCATGAGAGATTGAAAACCCCAATTCTCAGCATTGGAGTGCAGAGAGACGAGCCGTGGGGGGGGGGGGGGTTACTGAAAAGTGAAATTGTGCTTTAACACTTTCTATTCATCTAACAAAAAGGCTTTTTTTTTAAAAAAAAAAACGAGATTCCCTTTAACCACTCAAGGACCGCCTAATGCCGAAATATACGTTGGCAGAATGGCACGGCTGGGCACAGGCACGTACAGGTACGTCGCCTTTAAGAGCCCAGTCATGGGCCGGTGTCCCGCGATCGGTCACAGGAGCTGAAGAACAGGGGAGAGCTGTTCTTCTGTGTGGCAGTGACACTGATCGTCTGTTCCCTGATATAGGGAACGACGATCAGTGACATCACGCCTACAGCCACGCCCCCCTACAGTAAGAATCACTCCCTTAGGGCACACTTAACCCCTTAGCGCCCCCTAGTGGTTAACCCCTTCACTGCCATTGTCATTTTCACAGTAATCAGTACATTTGTATAGCACTTTTCGCTGTGAAAATGACAACGGTCCCAAAAATGTGTCAAAAGTGTCCGACGTGTCCACCATAATGTCGCAGTCACGAAAAAAAATCGCCGATCGCCGCCATTACTAGTAAAAAAAAATATATATGAAAAAAATGCCATAAAACTATCCCCTATTTTGTAGACGCTATGGGGCAGATCCACATACATACGCTGCGCCCGGCGCAGATGTCAGATACGCTACACCGCTGTAACTTACTTTGACTTGGTTTGAATCCTCAACGAATTTGCGGCGGCGTCGTGTGTCTCTCGCGGCGTAAGGGCGCGGAATTCAAATTGGGCGGGTAGGGGGCGTGTTTCATTTAAATGAAGCGCGTCCCCGCGGCGAACGAACTGCGCATGCCCCGTCCGTCAAAACTCCCAGGGTGCATTGCTCCAAATGACGTCTGAAGGACATCATTGTTTTCGACGTGAACGTAAATGGTGTCCAGCCCCATTCACGGACGACTTACGCAAACGACGTAAATTTTTCAAAATTATACGCGGGAACGACGGCCATACTTAACATTGAGTACGCCACCAGATAGCAGCTTTAACTATACGCCGGAAAAAGCTGAACGGAAACGACGAAAAAAAAAATGCGACGGCCGCTCGTACGTTCGTGGATCGTCGGAAATAGCTCATTTGCATACTCGACGCGGATTACGACGGGAACGCCACCTAGCGGACGTCGAAAAATTGCATCTAAGATCCGAAGGCGTACGCCTGTCGGATCTAACACAGATGCCGTCGTATCTTGTTTTGAGGATTCAAAACAAAGGTACGACGCAGGAATTTTGAAATTACGCCGGCGTATCAATAGATACGCCGGCGTACTTTCTTTGAGGATCTACCCCTATAACTTTTGCGCAAACCAGTCAATAAACGCTTATTGTGATTTGAGGAAAAAAAATAGTTTTTTTATATATGTTTTTGGGGATATTTATTATAGCAAAAAGTAAAAAATATTGAATTTTTTTCAAAATTATCGCTTTATTTTTATTTGTAGCGCAAAAAATAAAAACCGCAGAGGTGATCAAATACCACCAAAAGAAACCTCTATCTGTGGACGCCAATTTTGTTTGGGAGCCACGTCGCACGACCGCGCAATTGTCAGTTAAAGCGACGCAAAAGAACGTGACCCCGGTCATTTAGCAACAAAATGGTCCGGGGCTTAAGTGGTTAAAATGGTGCAAACAATCTCGCAGGCTGCAGACTATTTCGCTAATAAGTCCTCTCCATCTCCTTTCGCGTTCTGTTTCCAAAGATTATCACCCATTCTGCAACAAACCCGCAGCCTGGGGACACAAGAGAGCGAATTGAAAAAAAAAAAGGGTAGTCTGTGGCGCGGACAAAACAAGCGCGCCCCCCCCCCCCCCTTCCCCCCTTCCCTCTGTACAGTTTACTTATTAACAGAACGTGTAATTGCAGGAAAATAGCAGGTTCTAAAAATCGGTCAGAGCGAAATGATGGTAATTTTTTACAGATTGAAAATGAATCTGACTCGAAAATACCATTAAATTACCGACTTGCTTAAAATTTAAAGGGTAATTCCTATATAATGCTTTTATTTAATAGCCCAATTTACAAAGCGCTGAAAATGAATGTAGCTTTTCTCAGGACAGCGCCCGGCGGTAAGTGTACCAACTCATTTTTGCTCACTTGAATTGAATTATTAATAAAGTGAGAACGGGGCCATATGTTCCCCAAAGAGCCAGCTACATTTATTTCAAATAAAACGCCAGTATTTGGTGCCTTAGAAAAGGTTTAAATGCATTCTCAGGAATTACTTCCGTATATACTGACTTAATAGAGTATAAATCAGCTGTTGTAATTAGGGACACAGCTGTTAACTTAAAGCTGGTTGTTCTCCACATTAGGTCTGTATATATCAGCTTTGTGCTCCCTGCCAAACGCCATTTTTTATTTATTTTCTTTTTTTTGCTTTGTTTTCTGTGCAGAAGTAAAGTGAACTACACTAAAAGTGGAAGGGAATTTTAAAATTTGATCTATTTTGTTACAGTGTAGTTAAAACTAAATTATGGTCCTTGAAGTTTTTTTTTAATACCATGTAAAAAAAAAAAGAAAAAAAGTAGCTTGATATAAATATCCTTGTTGGTATGTGTTACATTTTTAACCACTTGCTTACTGGGCACATAAACCCCCTTCGTGCCCAGGCGAAATTTCAGCTTCCGGTACTGCGTCGCTTTAACTGACATTTGCGCGGTCGTGCGACGTGGCTCCCAAACAAAATTGACGTCCTTTTTTCCCCACAAATAGAGCTTTCTTTTGGTGGTATTTGATCATCTCTGCGTTTTTTATTTTTTGCGCTATAAACAAAAATAGAGCGACAATTTTGAAAAAAAATGCAATATTTTTTACTTTTTGCTATAATAAATATCCCCCAAAAACACATATAACATTTTTTTCCCCCTCAGTTTAGGCCGATACGTATTCTTCTACCTATTTTTGGTAAAAAAAATCGCAATAAGCGTTTATCGATTGGTTTGCGCAAAATTTATAGCGTTGACAAAATAGGGGATAGTTTTATTATTTATTTATTTTTACTACTAATGGCGGCGATTTTTTTCGTGACTGCAACATTATGGCGGACACTTCAGACGATTTTGACACATTTTTGGGACCATTGTCATTTTCACAGCAAAAAATGCATTTAAATTGCATTGTTTATTGTGAAAATGACAGTTGCAGTTTGGGAGTTAACCACAGGGGGCGCTGTAGGAGTTAGGGTTCACTTAGTGTGTGTTTACAACTGTAGGGGGGTGTGGCTGTAGGACTGACGTCATCGATCGAGTCTCCCTATAAAGGGGATCACTCGATCGATGCAGCCGCCACAGTGAAGAACGGGGAAGCCGTGTTTACATACGGCTCTCCCCGTTCTTCAGCTCTGGGGAGCGATCGCGAGGGGGCGGCTAGAAACGAATAGCCACGCCCTCGTCCCGGATCGCTCCTGAAGCCACAGGGAACTGCCGCATGTACCGGGGGGGGGGTCCCGATCGGACCCCCGACCCACGTCTAGGCAGGGACGTACAGGTACGCCAATGTGTCTGTCCGTGCCATTCTGCCGACGTAAATGTACATGCGGCGGTCCGGAAGTGGTTAAAACCCTTATTTTTGGGTATCATTTTTAATCTCTGTAATCTTTTATATGAACATGGGGGCAGCCATATTTGCTCTTTTTATATACAATCTCTGCCGTACTACACAATGGTTGGGGTCTTAGAGGCCCCTTTCACGCTGAGGAGTTTTTCAGGCGGTACAGCGCTAAAAATAACGCTGCTATACCGCCTGAAAAACTCCTGCACTGGATACTCAATGTGAAAGCCTGAGGGCTTTCACACTGAGGCGATGCGCTGGCGGGAGAGAAAAAAATCTCCTGCAAGCAGCATCTTTGGAACGGTGAGAGGAGCGGCGTGTGTACCGCTCCTTCCCATTTAAAACAATGGGAAACCGCGGCAATACGCCTCTGCCTTTTTACCTTTTTCCATGGGCATCCGCTCCATAGGGCAAGGGGGGTCATTTGCCCCCCTGAAATTGCCAGGGAGAGCCAGGAGCAGGGCCGAACCTGGGGACGATTTATATGGTGACTGCAGCGCTCCCCTCCCTTCTAGTTGTCCCTTATTAAGAGTGCCTGTCCCTCTTCTGGAATCAAATCCATTTGTCCCTCATTCTGAAAGGTTCCTCTTTTAGACCTGAAATAAATATACTGTCAATGTAGTGTTTCAGTCAAGGGAAAGAGGTGCTGTGTAATGTGAAGGGGTCCAGTGATGCAGGGTGCGGTGTAATGTAAAGGGGTCCAGAGCTGTGGGGTGCTGTGTAATGTAAAGGGGTCCTGAGGTGCAGTTGTGGAGAGGGGTACACAGTAGTGGCAAAGAGATATTGAAAGATGCAGGGCACATAGTGGGGTGTTTTTACATTTTAACGTGGGGAGGGCGCTTTTAACCCCCGCTAGCGGTCGAAGAAAGGGTAAAATGCGACTGTGTATCGCCACTGCCGAAGCGCCCCCCTCTGAAAAAATTTCAACGGATGCCCATGCCTTTTTCCCATACTCCCCATACCCCAACCTTTTAACCCCCCCAGTAAAGAGGCGACACCTGAGTTTGGAGTAAAAACTGGCCATAGCAGCCTTTTTATTAAACAAGTTAACTAATTAATTAATTATTTAAATAATTTCAAACAACATTTCTTAACGGCAACATTATAACACACCCACAGCCTGTTGGTCTTTGACGGTACCCCCAACACTTAACCTTACCACCACTACACTGCGGGACCTTTTTCCATACCAGGCCTCCTTCCTCACGTTCTCTTCCTGACTGAGCCTGTGAAGACCACGCCCCCCCCCCCCTTTTATACCTCTCCACCCCTCGAAGACAAACTTCCTCCTGTCCCCACCCTTTCACAAAAAAACATTAACCCCCTGGTTTCCCATTCACGGTGTCTTGCCCAGCCCTGCATTATATTCCACTCCGTTCCTTTCCACCCCGGGCCTCCCTGGAAAAAAAATTGTGAAAAAAAAACAGCTTGGAGTCCCCCCCCCCCCCAGGTCCATAACAGGCCCTTGGGTCTAGCATGGATCCAGAGGGACCCCCGCACCAAAAAAAATGGCATGGGGGTCCCACCAAAATTCATACCAGACCCTTATTCCGAGCATGCAGTCCGGCAGGTCAGGAACGGGAGGGGACGAGCCCCCTGAACCATACCAGGCCACATGCCCTCAACATAGGGGATTGGGTGCTTTGGGGCACCCCAAAACACTGTTCCCCCATGTTGATGGGAACAAGGGCCTCTTTCCGACAACCCTTGCTTGGTGGTTGTCGGGGTCTGGAGGCGGGGGGCTTATCGAAATCTGGATTCCTCCAGGCCCCAGATCCCAGCCTCCCACCCTATGTGAATTAGTATAGGGTACAATGTACCCCTACCCATTCACCAAAAAAAAGTAGTGTAGTGTTAAAAAATATAGTAGACAGTTTTTGACAAGTCTTTTATTAAAAATATCTTCTTCTTCTCCGCTTCTTTCCTCCGGTCTTCCTCCATCTTCTTCTGCATCTTGCTCCTTCCCGGGCTTCTCCTCCCACTCTTCTTCTTCTGCTCTTCTTCTTTGTCCGGTGTTCTTCTCCCGCTGATGACCCGCATTGCTTAGATAATGAAGGGGGCAGGGCAATTGGATTATGTCATCTGGAGGCCCCACCCCATTGTGACGTCACCGCTCGGGGGAATGATGGGTCCGTGATGTCACAAGGGTGCAAAGTAAACGCTGCTTACAAAGTAAATGAAAAATCACAGAGGTACTTCCTGGTGTTGATTCCCTAAGTATATCCGTCCCTTACATGTTACGTCACATTACTCCACGTGACCTCTGATGAAGCCACTGAACATCGGTGCGGCTCTATACGGCGCCTGCGCACCGACGTTCGGCTACTTTCAAAAAATCGTGACGCGATAGATTTGACCGTCGGAAGCCTGTTGGAAGCCTGTCAATCAAATAGGAACGCCCAGTCCCGCAGCCCATACCCGGAAGCGGCGGAGAAGATGTATCTCTAAAACGGTAAGTACGGCTTTGATTTAAAAAAAACTACCCGATTCCCCTTGACAAAATGAGCCTCAATCTAATGTTAAAAATTAACATTTCCGGGTGAACCTCCACTTTAAGAAGAACACAGAAAGAACACCACCAGCATTACTTTTGTCACTATTAGGTAGATTCAGTGAGGCCCCGTACACACGGCCGAGGAACTCGACGTGCAAAGCACATCGAGTTCCTCGTCGAGTTTTGGGATGAAGCCGCCGAGGAGCTCGGCGGGCCGCCTTCTCCCATAGAACAACGAGAAAATAGAGAACATGTTCTCTTTTTTCTCGTCGAGCTCCTCGGCGGTTCCATCGAGCCAAAACTGTACAGACGACAGAGTTTCTCGGCAGAATCCGGGTTTTGACCGAGTTTCTCGGTGAATTCTGCCGAGAAACTCTGTCGTGTGTACGGGGCCTAAGAGTTAGGCCGGTTTATCAGTAGATAATCCGACCTAACTCAGAATCTACGCCGACTTATGTTTAAGCGTATGCTCAAACAGAGATACGCTTAAACATATCTAAGATACGACGGCTTGCGCCGTCCTATCTTAGATTGCAATATTTTGGATGGCCGCTAGGTGGCGCTTCCATTGTGGTCGGCGTAGAATATGTAAATGAGTATATACGCCGATTCACGAACGTACGCCCGGCCGACGCAGTACTTTTACGCCATTTACGTAAGAGATAGGCAGCGTAAAGTTAGAGCTAGGCCCTAGTTGGAATAGTAATGTCAAGTATGGCCGCCGTTCCCGTGTCGAAATTCGATTTTTTTACGTCGTTTGCGTAAGTCGTCCGTGAATCGGCATTTACGTTGTTTACGTCCACGTCTAAATCAATAGGCCCGTGCGGCGTACTTAGCCGCAATGCACACTGGGAAATGTAGGCGCCCGGTGCATGCGCAGTTCGCAAAAAACGTAAAAAACGTAAGGTCAAGCCCTATTAACATACAACACACCCCCCTCAAACACATTTGAATTAGGCGCCCTTACGCCCGCCGATTTAGGCTACGCCGCCGTAACTTAGCAGGTAAGTACATTGTGAATCATGTACTTGCCTCGCTAACTTACGGCGGCGTAGCTTAAATTCCTTAAGCTACGCCGCCTCAAAGTTGAGCAAATGTACCTGAATCTAGCTAATTGTTCACAAAGTTTTTATTATTGGGACTTTTGTGCTGTTAGTGCTTTTATCTGTTTCATTTTGCTAGTTTTCATTAATTATTCATTATAGCACTCTAGTTTGCCCTGCACATTATTGCAGCTTATACCTTAGCACTAGGCTGTACTCATTCTCATTATTACATTGTTTTGCACATTATTGCGCTCATCACCTCATTCATCAATCACTTCTGTATATATTTATTTATTTACACTTAGATTAAGCAGCATTAACACGCAATCCATTCATTTATTTATTTTATTTTTATTTCTTTCATTTTCATTTGGAGGCGCGAGAGTTCTTCACACACCTATTTCAATGATGTCAGCAAGAGACACCCACATCTTGCTGCAGCACGCTATGCACACCACATTACTACTCTCCTTGGGGCACCCAAAGGTGTTCCAGGCTGCTAAAGTGTTCGGGTTTGGCTTGATGGAAAGGTGGCAACCCTAGAATCGATCCCTGCTGAGCAAAGCGGAGTTCGTACACAGACAAGCCCGTGTGAAAGGACGCTTAGGAGCGCCCTTCATTGGAACTTAGGGGCCATGCCCAACCCCTGGAAAACAGCCCCACACCATAACCCAACAGTTCATGTGTGTGTGTAAAGGCAGGCGTCCCAATACTTTTGACAATATAGGACTAGATTCAGAAAGAATTTACGACGGCGTATCTATTGATACGCCGCGTAAATTCAAATCTGTGCCGACGTATCTTCTTTTTGTATTCAGAAAACAAGATACGCCGAAATTTGCCTAAGATCCGACTGGTGTAAGTCTCTTACACCGTCATATCTTAGTTGCATATTTACGCTGGCCGCTAGGTGGCGCTTCCGTCGATTTACGCGAGGAATATGCTAATTAGGTAGATACGCTGATTCACAAATAGACGTACGCCCGGCGCATTTTTAACGTCGTTTACGTTAGGCTTTTTCCGGCGTAAGGTTACTCCTGCTATATGAGGCGTACGCCATGTTAAGTATGGATGTCGTTCCCGCGTCAAATTTTGAAATGTTAACGTCGTTTGCGTAAGTCGTTCGCGAATAGGGCTGTACGTAAGTTACGTTCACGTCTAAAGCATTGACGATTTGCGGCGTAATTTCGAGCATGCGCACTGGGATTCTTTCACGAACGGCGCATGCGCCGTTCGTAAAAAACGTCAAATGCGTGGGGTCTCACTAAATTTAAATAAAACACGCCCACATCATCCAAATTTGAATTAGGCGGGCTTACGCCGGACCACATACGTTACGCCGCCGTAACTTAGGGCGCAAGTTCTTTCTGAATACGGAACTTGCGCCCTAATTTACGGCGGCATAACTGCAAAATGCGGGACTGTCCCAGGCAATCCGGGACACGTGGTCACCCTATCTATTAGATTGTAAGCTCTTCTGAGCAGGGCCCTCTTAATCCTCTTGTATTTTATTGTATTGTAACTGTATTGTCTACCTTTTATATTGTAAAGCGCTGCGTAAACTGTTGGCGCTATATAAATCCCGAATAATCCTGTATAATAGTATGCTAGTGCCAAACAGGGCCGTCTTAAAGCAGAGCTCCACCCTCCCACTGATCGGAACCCTCCCCCCTCCGGTGTCACATTTGACACCTTTCAGGGGGGAGGGGGGTGCAGATACCTGTCTAAAGACAGGTATTTGCACCCACTTCCGGCCACACAGTCTCGGGCAGACTGCGGGCATGACGTCACCTCCCGTCCCACCCCCCCCCCCCCGTTGTGTTCTGGGAACACTCAGCTCCCAGTACACAGCGTGTGAGCCAATCAGCAGGCGTAGCGCGACTCGCGCATGCGCCGTAGGGAACCGGGCAGTGAAGCCGGAGCGCTTCACTTCCTGGTTCACTCACCGAGGATGACGGGGGGGCAGCAGAGTGACGAGCGATCGCTCGTCCTCTGCTGCGGACGGCGCTGGACTCCAGGACAGGTAAGTGTCCTAATATTAAAAGTCAGCAGCTGCAGTATTTGTAGCTGCTGGCTTTTAATATATTTTTTTCAGCGGAGCTCCGCTTTAATAGCATCATGGGCCCCTGGGCAAAGTAATGCTCTGGGGCCCCTACAATGATGGCAG
This sequence comes from Rana temporaria, assembly GCF_905171775.1. Classification (NCBI taxonomy): domain Eukaryota; kingdom Metazoa; phylum Chordata; class Amphibia; order Anura; family Ranidae; genus Rana; species Rana temporaria. The sequence continues at coordinate 16,593,451 of NC_053496.1, forward strand.
TGCAGGTAAACAGACATCAAGAAGGTAGGAGACAGATTGCCTCCTCTGTGTACCTATCACTCTAAGTACCATCATGGGGCCCCCAATTTCGGGGCAAGCGTGGGCTCCTGGTCCAGCTGCTTTGGGGAAAGTGCAGGGGCCCCCCATGCAGCTGGGGCCCCTGGGCAGTGCCCAGGTGTGCCCTCTCATTAAAGGGGAGGTTCACCCTAAAACTACTTTCTAATATTACAATGTCCCGACACATTACAATACAATTAGGCCTATTTTTTTTTTTTTTATGCTGTACATACCTTCTCGAAAGAAGCCGAACGGCGAGTCGGCGCTATACTGCGCCTGCGCACCCCCGTTCGGCTCCTTTCGGCAATCGTGAGGCAGCTTACGCGATGGGGGGGGAGCTCGTTTTTGGTCATCACGTCAATCACCAGCAAGTTAGGAACGCCCACTCCCGCGGGATTCGCAACCCGGAAGCCGCGGGTGAATTAGCTGTACCGAGGTATGTACAGCATAAAAAAAAACAAAATAGGCCTAATTGTATTGTAACGTGTCGGGACATTGTAATACTAGAAAGTACCGTATTTATTGGGGTATAGCGTTCTCCCGCGTATAGCGCGCACCCCTAAAGTTGCCCCGAAATTCCTGTGGAAAAAAGATTTTTGTACTTACAGTTTTGGTGTCTTGCGCGGCGTCCAACGGCGGCTTCGGGTGTCCTCTTCGTCGGGTCCGGCGTCTTTCTGCGGCGTCCTCCCCGCTCGTTTCCCGCGCCGAGTTTGAATACTGCGCCGGCATATACCAAGTGCAGTACACTCGTGTATAGTCGGGCAGGCTCGGCTACTGTCGCGCTCACGTCCTGTGCGGGAGGAGCCGAGACTGCCCGACTATACACGAGTGTACTGCGCTCGGTATATGCCGGCGCAGTATTCAAACTTGGCGCGGGAAAGCGGGAATCGGCGTATATCGCGCACCCACGATTTTGCCCTGATTTTCAGGGCAAAAAAGTGCGCGGTATATGCAGATAAATACGGTAGTTTTAGGGTGAACCTCCCCTTTAAGACAGCCCTGGGGCCAAAGTATGCAACACTCAATTACAAACACGCATGTCTTTGGAGTGTGGGAGGAAACCAACTCAAGCATAGGGAGAACATTCAAACGTCATACAGCTCCCTGGCTAGAATTTGAACCAACGACTCCAGTGCTGCAAGGTGGAAGTTCTGATCACTAAGCTACGGTGTGTGAAGGACGGTATATGTGTATTTGCATTAATAACCTCTATGTAGGGCAAACTTCTGCTATAGGTCCGTGTCTGGGGAACATTTCTCTAAAAATGAGCACATTATTGGATGGAGGGAGCGGCTGAGATGAGTTCTGGGGGCGGCTCAAATTTGCTAGAGAGGTATATGGAAATCAGACGTAGTAAATGCAAATCTGCAGATTAATACGTTTCTCGGTCTACATTTAAAACATTTGCATTTGTTTCACTGTACAAGAAAGTACAATACAACCTCTGTGTATTTCCACGTGAATAGGGACAGGAAGAAGACAGTTCTTTTAACCACTTGACCACCAGGCACGTAAACCCACTTAACCACTTAAGCCCCGGACCAATATGCTGCCTAAAGACCCAAGGTGTTTTTACAGGTCGGGACTGCGTCGCTTTAACAGACAATTGCGCGGTCGTGCGACGTGGCTCCCAAACAAAATTGGCGTCCTTTTTTCCCCACAAATAGAGCTTTCTTTTGGTGGTATTTGATCACCTCTGCGGTTTTTATTTTTTGCGCTATAAACAAAAATAGAGCGACAATTTTGAAAAAAAATGCAATATTTTTTACTTTTTGCTATAATAAATACCCCCCAAAAACATATATAAAAAATATTTTTTTCCTCAGTTTAGGCCGATACGTATTCTTCTACCTATTTTTGGTAAAAAAAATCGCAATAAGCGTTTATCGATTGGTTTGCGCAAAATTTATAGCGTTTACAAAATAGGGGATAGTTTTATTGCATTTTTATTAATTTTTTTTTTTTTACTACTAATGGCGGCGATCAGCGATTTTTTTCGTGACTGCGAAATTATGGCGGACACTTCGGACAATTTTGACACATTTTTGGGACCATTGTCATTTTCACAGCAAAAAATGCATTTAAATTGCATTGTTTATTGTGAAAATGACAGTTGCAGTTTGGGAGTTAACCACAGGGTGCGCTGTAGGATTTAGTGTACACTTAGTGTGTGTTTACAACTGTAGGGGGGTGTGGCTGTAGGAATGACGTCATCGATCGAGTCTCCCCTATAAAGGGGATCACACGATCGATGCAGCCGCCACAGTGAAGCACTGGGAAGCCGTGTTTACATACGGCTCTCCCCGTTCTTCAGCTCCGGGGAGCGATCGCGATGGAGCGGCTATAAACAAATAGCCGCGCCGTCGTCCCGGATCGCTCCCCGAGGGAACCCGACCGACGTGTGTAGCGCGGGGGGGGTCCCGATCAGACCCCCGACCCACGTCTAGGCAGGCACGTACAGGTACGTTGATCTGCCTGTCCGTGCGATTCTGGCGACGTATATCTACATGCGGCGGTCGGGAAGTGGTTAATAACCAGACCAATTTTCAGCTTTCGGTGCTCTCACAATTTGAATGACAATTACTAAGGCCTCGTACACACGGCCGAGGAATTCGACGTGCCAAACACATCGAGTTCCTCGGCCAGTTCAGCACTGAAGCCGCCGAGGAGCTCGGCGGGCCGAGTTCTCCCATAGAACAACGAGGAAATAGAGAACATGTTCACTATTTCCTCGCCGAGCTCCTCGTCGGCTTCCTCGGCCGAAAGTGTACACACGGCCGGGTTTCTCGGCAGAATTCAGCCAGAAACTCGGTCGGAAGCTGAATTCTGCCGAGGAAACCGTGTGTACGAGGCCTTAGTCATACAACATTGTACCCAAATTAAATATTCGTCCTTTTTTTCACACAAATAGAGCTTTCTTTTGGTGGTATTTAATCACCGTTGGATTTTTTATTTTTTGCGCTATAAGAGAAAAAAAAATGAAAATTCTGTAAAAAAAATAAATTTTTCTTTGTTTCTGTTATAAAATTTAGCAAACTTTGTATTTTTTCTTCATTCCTTTGCATACATGTGAAAGATGAAGTTACGCCGAGTAAATAGATACCCAACATGTCACCCTTCAAAATTGCACACGCTCGTGGAATGGCGCCAAACTTCGCTACTTAAAAATCCCCATAGGCAACGTTGCAGGGTATTGTGGGGTATTGCAGAGTATTGTGGGGTATTGCAGAGTAGTGTGGGGTATTGCAGAGTAGTGTGGGGTATTTCAGAGTAGTGTGGGGTATTGCAGAGTAGTGTGGGGTATTTCAGAGTAGTGTGGGGTATTGCAGAGTATTGTGGGGTATTTCAGAGTAGTGTGGGGGTATTGCAGAGTAGTGTGGGGTATTGCAGAGTAGTGTGGGGTATTGCAGAGTATTGTGGGGTATTGCAGAGTATTGTGGGGTATTGCAGAGTATTGTGGGGTATTTCAGAGTAGTGTGGGGTATTGCAGAGTATTGTGGGGTATTGCAGAGTATTGCACAGTCTGGGTATTGTGTATTGCACAGTATGGGTATGGGATAGCTGAGCAGGGATGGATGGCTGGCTGGATCTGTGACTGCATGTGTCACAGATCCAGCCCACAGCACTCGTGCTGCATCCGCTCTCTCCCCCCCCCCCCTCTCCTCTCACACTGTATTGTTCGGTACAGAGAGGGGAGGGAGGAACCGGCGCCATCACATGACGCCTGTTTGTTTACAAGTGATCGCGCCGTCATTGGACGGAGCGATCACGTGGTAAACCGCCGCTATCAGCGGCGATTTACCGTGATCCGTGATGCGCCGGGTCCGGAGGACCCCGGCGGTCACGGACATTCCCGTGTGCGCGCCCCAGAGGGCGCGCGGGAGCGCGATTCTGGGAGGAGGTCCATAGACGTCCTCCCAGAGTTAAGCAACCGCCTTGTAGACGTATTTCGTCTATAGGGCGGTTAGTTACTGGTTAAGATGTTTGAACGTTTGAGGAGTTCATATACATGGGGGGCTTTAGTAGCATCTTTACAGGTGCAGTTTGGTATCCTCCCAGTGGTAGGTATATTGCCTAAAAAGGGGGTCCAGGAATATCAATAAGGGTGAAGGGCCTGCCTCTGCGGCCCTTCACCTTCAATGAAAGACAGATAGACGGCTTCAGGTAGGGGCGCGTATCTTTAAGGCGGCGCAGCGTATCGTATTTACGCTACGCCGCCTTAAGTCAGAGAGGCAAGTGCTGTATTCACAAAGTACTTGCCTCCTAACTTACGGCGGCGCAGCGTAAATGGGGCCGCCGTAAGCGCGCCTAATTCAAATGAGGATGAGGGGGCGTGTTTTATGTCAATGGGGGGTGACCCGACGTGATTGACGTTTTTTACGAACGGCGCATCCGCCGTCCGTGTAAATATCCCAGTGTGCATTGCTCCAAAGTACGCTGCAAGGACGTATTGGTTTCGACGTTAACGTAAATTATGTCTAGCCCCATTCACGGACGACTTACGCAAACGACGTAAAATTTTCAAATTTCGACGCGGGAACGACGGCCATACTTAACATTGACTAGGCCTCCTAGGGGGCAGCTTTATCTTTACGCGGCGTATCTCTTACTAAACGGCGTATCTTTACTGCGACGGGCACGCGTATGTTCGTGAATCGGCGTATCTATTCATTTACATATTCTACGCCAAACTCAACGGAAGCGCCACCTAGCGGCCAGCCTAAAAATTACACTTTAAGATACGATGGCGTAGGAGACTTACGCCGCTCGTATCTTAGCCTAATTTAAGTGTATCTGGTTTCCAGAATACGCTTAAATTAACGCCGGCGCCCCCTCCGATGTCACATTTGCACATTGTTGATGTACATCCTGGATATGGATGTACATATACATACCAGTGGCGGCTGGTGCTTAACATTTTTGGGGGGGGCGCAAACGAAAAAAAAAAAGAAAAAAATTGCAGCCTCACTGTGCCCATCAAATGCAGACACTGTGGCATCAATTGTCACCACTGTGCCATGCCATTAAATGCAGTCACTGTGCCATGCCATCAAACACAGCCACTGTGCCATCAATTGTCGCCACTGTGCCAATTGTCACCACTGTGCCCTTTAATTGTACCCACTGTGCCCATTGTTGCCACTGTGCCCGTCGCTACGCCCTTTAATTGTTGCCACTGTGCCCGTTGTCACCACTGTGCCCATTGATGCCACTGTGCCCTTTGTCGTCACTGTACCCATTGATGCCACTGTACCATCAATTGTCACCACTGTGCCAATTGTCACCACTGTGCCCTTTAATTGTAGCCACTGTGCCCATTGTTGCCACTGTGCATGTCACTACGCCCTTTAATTGTTGCCACTGTGCCCGTTGTCACCACTGTACCCATTGATGCCACTGTGCCCTTTGTCGCCACTGTACCCATTGATGCCACTGTGCCCTTTGTCGCCTCTGTGCCCTGTAAAATGCACTTACCTTCAGTTTCAGGGTCTTGGCAATCTTCTTATAGCCTAGACCAGTGATGGCAAACCTTGGCACCCCAGATGTTTTCAAACTACATGATGCTCATGCCCTCTGCAATATAGTTGAGCATCATGGGAAATGTAGAAACATCTGGGGTGCCAAGGTTTCGCCATCACTGGCCTAGGCCATCTTTATGTAGAGCAGTGATTCTCAACCTTTCTACTGCCGTGACCCCTTGATAAAATTTCCCAAGTTGTGGGGACCCCTAACAGTAAAATTATGGAATGAGATGAGTGGCGGTGCTGGCGGGGAGTTGGGATGAGTGGCAGTGCTGGTGGGGGGTGGAATCAATGGCAGTGCTGGGGGGGGGGGGGCTTCTGATCAGCCAACTTAAGTGCTCTTGATCAAGATCATCTGCTAATCTGAGAACTGTAGTGGGGACTTTTAATGGCAACTCTAATCACAAATAGTGTTACTTACTGTGTCTCGAAGCACTGACACCTATGCCAAAATCAGGATATAGGGTCTCCTCTGGCTCCTCCAACTTCACATTCCTCACCAGTCTGCTGACCTCTAGTCTCCCCCCCCCCCCCCCCACCCATGCCGTGAACTGAATGGGCGGCTGTGAAGAGGCAGAGTGGGCGGTCGCGGGCTCCAGGAACAGCTGCTGGGCAGCCGCAAAAAGACTGGGAGAGCGGTGCAGGCTTCAGGAACAGCCCAGGATTCGGTGACCCCTGGCAAATTGTAATTTGACCCCCGAGGGGGTCCCGACCCCCAGGTTGAGAACCACTGATGTAGAGCCACAATTCTTTTTTTCAGATCCTCAGAGAGTTCTTTGCCATGAGGTGCCATGTTGAACTGCCAGCGACCAATATGAGAGAGTGAGAGCGATAACACCAAATTTAACACAACTGCTCCCCATTCACACCAGAGACCGTGTAACACACATATCACCGGGGAGTCACATGACACCGGGAAGGAAAAATGGCTAATTGGGCCAAATTTGTTGCCAGCGGTTTAGACATTAATGGCTGTGTGTTGAGTTATTTTGAGGGGGCAGCAAATTTACACTGTTATACAAGCTGTACACTCACTACACAACATTGTAGATACAAAGTGTCATTTCTTCAGTGTTGTCACATGAAAAGATAGAATAAAATATTTACAAATATGTAAGGGGTGTACTTACTTTTGTGAGATACTGTGTGTATATATATATATATATATATATATATATATATTATAGCTGTAAAAGCCGCCCACCATGACATTTTTTATTCCCCCCCTCATGCAGAATACTTATGAAATATGTAGCTCTGCGTGGCTCCATCGGTAGCGGTGCGGCGGCTCGATTTCTGCGTTTTTTATGTCTTCTGTAAGATCTGCGCAGAGTGTTTAGCAAGAAATTATTATGTTTACTTTCTTCCTCGGTCCCGGCAAAGTAATAGAATAGTCTGTAATATTGTACTGTAGGTGATTTTATGTGCAGGGTGAGTACTAACCTGCTAGCACTGTACTTTATTGCGGTTGGTTACATTGTAGCTTAACTTCAGGCAAATAATAATAAAAAAAAAAAAAAAAATATGCACATCAATGCCGATCTATATTCCTCAATGCTTATATAAGTTAGTGGGCCAGATTCACAAAGAGATACGACGGTGTATTATCTACAGATACACCATCGTATCTCTGACTTACACTGGTCCTATCTATGCGCCTGATTCATAGAATCAGATACGCATAGATAGGGCTAAGATCCGACAGTGTTACACTGTGTTACACTGTCGGATCTTTTTTTCGATTTAAAAATGGCGCCGGGGGCGTTCCCGCTGATTTACAAGAAATAATATGTAAATCAGCGAGATACGCAAATTCACGGACGTACGCGGACCCGACGCAGTCTTCTTACGACGTTTCCGTAGCGGCGTACCCGTCGTATACTTACCCCTTCTTTTATCAGGCGCAGCCAATGTTAAGTATAGCCGGCGTTCCCGCGTCGAATTTGAATTTTTTAACGTCGTTTGCGTAAGTCGTTCTCGAATACGGACGGACGTCGTTTACGTAAGCGTCGCAACCACTGACGTCCTAGCGAGCAATGCACGCCGGGAAATTTCGCGGACGGCGCCTGCGCATTTAAATCGGCGCGGGAACGCGCCTGATTTAAATATGACAATCCCCTAGCCGCGGAATTTGAATTCCGCCGGGGGATTTAGGATCCGCCGTCGCAAGTTTGGAGGTAAGTTGTTTGTGAATTAGCCACTTGCCTCCTAAACTTGCGGGAGCGGATCTTAATTCACGTAGATCGAGCGGATCTAAAGATCCGCTGAGCTACGTGAATCTGGCCTAGTATTTTTAAATGAAAACTATGTCTGAATTTTACTTGTCATTAGCCACTTGTACAGCTGAGCTCAGACTGGGAGAGCCAAAAGCAGCACAAGTGCCAGCTTCAGATCAGTTAATATACTGCGGCCAGGGCCGCCATCAGGAATTATGGGGCCCCTTACACAGCTTCAGGCATGGGCCCCCTACGGCTCTAATCAGGTGATTCCAAAAAAATACCCCGCCGCTGTAATTCAGGTGCCCGGCACCCGAAATGGGGACCTGAATAGGGGGTGGCAGCGGTGACCATAGATAGATTCATGCAATGCATGAATCTATCTATGGTGATAGGCAGTTGGCAGGAGAGAGGGGGCGGTGCCCGTGCGCCCTTTATGGACGCACCGCCTCTGCCCCATACTATAGGATCTCTGATAACACCAGGACAGCAGTACTGACTTGTTGGGAACTGTTGGCAATTCTTCTGTTAGCCGGTTGAAGGGTGGGTCTGATAAATATACCGTATTTATCGGGGTATTGCGCGCTCCGGCGTATAGCGCGCACCCCTAATGTGGACCCGCATTCCTGTAAAAAAAAAAACATTTTAGTACTTACAGTTTTGTTGTCTTGCGCGGCGTCCATCGGCGGCCTCGTCGGGTCCGGCGTCCGTCTGCGGCTTTGGTGGTGTCCTCCTCGTCGGGTCCAGCGTCCTTCTGCGGGCCATCGTGGTGTCCTCCCTACTCGATCCCCGCTGAGTTTGAACCACTGCGCCGGCATATACCGAGCGCAGTACACTCGGGTATAGTCGGACAGGCTCGGCTCCTCTCGCGTAAAGGACGTACAGGACGCACAGGACGTGACCACGAGAGGAGCCGAGCCTGCCCGACTATACCCGAGTGTACTGCGCTCGGTATATGCCGGCGCAGTGGTTCAAACTCGGCGCGGGAATCGGGTATCGGCGTATATCGCGCACCCACGATTTTGCCCTGAAATTTTTCAGGGCAAAAAAGTGCGCAGTATACGCCGATAAATACGGTATATCGTATTTATCGCGGTAAAACGCGCTCCCGCGTATACCGCGCACCCCTAAAGTGACCCCCAATCCTGTGGAAAAAAAGTTATTTTTGTACTTACAGTTTTGGTGTCTTGCGCGGCCTCCATCGGCGGCCTCGTCGGGTCCGGCGTCCTTCTGCGGCTTCGGGTGTCCTTCTGCGGCGGGTCCGGTGTCCTCTTCGGCGGGTCCGGTGTCCTCTTCGGCGGGTCCGGTGTCTTCTTCGGCGGGTCCGGCGTCCTTCTGCGGCGTCCTCGCGGCCTCCCCGCTCGTTTCCCGCGCCGAGTTTTGAATACTGCGCCAGCATATACCGAGCGCAGTACACTCGGGCAGGCTCGGCAACTGTCGCGCTCACGTCCAGGACGTGACCGCGGAAGAAGCCGAGACTGGCCGACTATACCCGAGTGTACTGCGCTCGGTATATGTCGGCGCAGTATTCAAAACTCGGCGCGGGAAAGCGGGTATCGGCGTATCGTGATTTTCAGGGCAAAAAAGTGCGCGATATACGCCGATAAATACGGTATATATATATATATATATATATATATATATATACACACACAGCAGTACTTGGCACTTATCAGCCAATTACACTGCAGTGCAGGAATATTGATTCACTCCAATATAATTGCCTTTTACAATTTGATAAGTAATATGTACATTTTAATGTATTATTATCGCTCTTCTCTATTTTTGCTGTGATGTGAAGAACAATCATCCATTCAGGTCGATGTTTCCATGCAAATTGTAGACTTAGCGGGAGCGATAATCCTCTAGAAGGAACATTTGCATGAGCTGAAACGGCGAGCTGAGGAAAAGTTACTGATAACAGTGGGACGCTTGTGTTGGGCGGCGGCGCTCGCGCTCGGGCCGTTATTATCTCTTTACCTTAGGGGTCAGAGGTCAAGCTCTTTGTTCATTATCCAAATGTTACACAATGATCTCTCCTAATTAGGATCCTCCCATTATAACTGGTCACAAGTGAATGTATTTTATCCCTTAAAGGGGTTGTAAAGGTACAATTGTTTTTTTCCCTAAATATCTTCCTTTACCTTAGTGCAGTCCTCCTTCACTTACCTCATCCTTCCATTTTGCTTTTAACCACTTAAGGACCACTTCACGCCGATATACGTCGGCAGAATGGCACGGCTGGGCACATCCACGTACATGTACGTGGCTCTTTAAGCCCAGCCGTGGGGTCGAGCGCGCCGCGGGCGCGCGACCCAAAGCTCCGTGACCGCGGACGCGGGACTCGCGGACCCGATCGCCGCTGGGGTCCCGCGATCGGTCCCCGGAACTGAAGAACGGGGAGAGCCGCGTGTAAACAAGGCTTCCCCGTGCTTCACTGTGGCAGGTGCATCGATCGTGTCATCCACCTTATAGGGAGACACAATCTATGACGTCAGACCTACAGCCACACCCCCCTACAGTTAGAAACACAAATGAAGTCATACATAACCCCTTCAACCACCTTGTGGTTAACTGCAACTGGCATTTTCACAGTAAACAATGCATTTTTAAATGCATTTTTTGCTGTGAAAATGACAATGGTCCCAAAAATGTGTCAAAATTGTCCGAAGTGTCCGCCATAATGTCGCAGTCACGAAAAAAATCGCTGATCGCCGCCATTAGTAGTAAAAAAAATCAATAAAAATGCAATAAAACTATCCCCTTTTTTGTAAATGCTATAAATTTTGTGCAAACCAACCGATAAACGCTTATTGCGATTTTTTTTTACAAAAATAGGTAGAAGAATACGTATCGGCCTAAACTGAGGAAAGAAAATAATGTTTTATATATTTTTGGTGATATTTTTTATGGAAAAAAAGGACGCCAATTTTGTTTGGGAGCCACGTCGCACGACCGCGCAATTGTCATTCAAAGCGACGCAGTGCGGAAATCTGAAATTTCGCCTGGGAACGAAGGGAGTTATATGTGCCCAGTAAGCAAGGGGTTAAACTTAAAAATGCAAAAGGATTGATACCATTTTAAAGCTGCATCCTTTTTTTTTTTTTTTTTTGGAAAAATGGCCGGCCTTACAACCAATTTGCTATTAACAATACTGGAAATAATTCCCATTTTATGGGCCAGGCCAGTAAATTACTGTCCAAAGATGTCACTATAGCCACTAAAATGTTATATTGCCTCTGTTACTGAACTAGATAGAGAGACTGAACAGCAGCGGCCCTTTTTCCTCATTTGCCCTGTCTTGGTCATATATAAAACGTAAGCGTCTTAAATCTCAGGGATCAGAAATCACTGGATAATATGAATAGAACTCAACTGTGTTTCTTTAACAAACCAATATTACTGTCATAAGACCACATTTAGTCTTCATGTTTTCTACTCTTCATATACAATATTGCCCTCTAGTGTCCAAGAGTGAGAACATCATGTTGGAATAGTGGTGGAAACTTTATTGGGGGGGTATTAAGGCCTGATTCACGCCTATGCAGGTTGACATTTTTCATATTCCAGCTGCACTTTGCATTTTTCAATACACATTTTTGATCCATTGAAGTCTATGGGCCAGATTCACAAATGAGATACGACGGCGTTTCTCCTGAAACGCCGTTGTATCTCTGTTTCTATCTATGCGACTGATTCATAGAGTCAGTTACGCATAGATATCCCTAAGATCCGACAGGTGTAATTGTTTTACACTGTCGGATCTTAGGATGCAATACCGCGGCCGCCGCTGGGGGGAGTTTGCGTCGTAAACCAGCGTCGGGTCTGCAAATTAGGAGTTACGGCGGATCCACAAAGGATTTTCGCGTTCGCTACGTCGCCGCTAGTCTAGTTTCCCGTTGCAAATTTAGTTGTCGTTTTGGGTACCCTAACTTTAGTCAGCAAACGTATTGCTGTCTAAAGTATGGCCGTCGTTCCCGCGTCGAAATTTAAAAATGAACGTCGTTTGCGTAACACGTCCGGGAATACGGAAGTACGCTACGCGCGTCGCCGTTCGAAAAAATGACGTCGCGGCGCGCAAAGCACGACGGGATTTGCGAAACTGAGCATGCGCAGTAGGTCCGGCGCGGGAGCGCGCCTAATTTAAATGGCACACACCCATTTGAATTGGCCCGCCTTGCGCCGGTCAATCAGGCACTTGCGATTAAAACTTGCGGCGGTGTAACGTATCTACGTGAATCTGGCCTTACATCCATAGGAAACCGTGATATATGGACTGTAGTGTGTTTCTGCAAAACTGAAAAAATGCACTAAAAAATTCATAGGCGTGAACCACTTTAAGGCATTATTCACACCTATGGCATTTGTAGTGCTTTTTGCATTTTGCAGATTTGCATTACAGAACGTGTTCCATAGGAAGCCATGTTAAAGTGGTTGTAAACACACTTGTTGGACTTCTACCTATAGGTAAGCCTAGAATAAGACTCACCTGTAGGTATTGGAAATATCTCCTACCCTAGTTTTTCCAGAAGCAATAAAATTGGTTCAGACGCAAAAAAATTCCATGTTTCAGACGCTAAACGCGGTACCGGCGCAATTTCGTTTATAAGCGTTTTTAAAGGTGACCTGTTTGTTTACATTAGAAATCTCAAAAATGATGGCAAATGATGAAAAACCATAAAAAAAACTGTAATTGCTTGCATTGCATTGTGGACAATCCACAACTTGTGGCAGGTGACGTGGCAAGTGGACAATACACAACTTGTGGCAGGTAACAGCAAGTGGACAATCCACAACTTGTGGCAGGAGACGTGGCAAGTGGACAATCCACAACTTGTGGCAGGTGACGTGGCAAGTGGACAATCCACAACTTGTGGCAGGAGACGTGGCAAGTGGATAATCCACAACTTGTGGCAGGTGACTTGACAAGTGGATAATCCACAGCTTGTGGCAGGTGACGTGACAAGTGGACAATCCACAACTTGTGACAGGTGACGTGGCAAGTGGACAATCCACAACTTGTGGCAGGTGACATGACAAGTGGACAATCCACAACTTGTGGCAGGTGACGTGGCAAGTGGACAATCCACAACTTGTGGCAGGTGACGTGACAAGTGGACAATCCACAGCTTGTGGCAGGTGACATGACAAGTGGATAATCCACAGCTTGTGGCAGGTGACGTGGCAAGTGGACAATCCACAACTTGTGACAAGTGGACAATCCACAACTTGTGACAGGTGACGTGGCAAGTGGACAATCCACAACTTGTGACAGGTGACGTGGCAAGTGGACAATCCACAACTTGTGACAGGTGACGTGGCAAGTGGACAATCCACAACTTGTGGCAGGTGACGTGACAAGTGGACAATCCACAACTTGTGGCCAGGTGACGTGGCAAGTGGACAATCCACAACTTGTGGCAGGTGACGTGGCAAGTGGACAATCCACAACTTGTGGCAGGTGACTTGACAAGTGGATAATCCACAGCTTGTGGCAGGTGATGTGACAAGTGGACAATCCACAACTTGTGACAGGTGACGTGGCAAGTGGACAATCCACAACTTGTGGCAGGTGACATGACAAGTGGACAATCCACAACTTGTGGCAGGTGACATGACAAGTGGACAATCCACAACTTGTGGCAGGTGACGTGGCAAGTGGACAATCCACAACTTGTGGCAGGTGACGTGACAAGTGGACAATCCACAGCTTGTGGCAGGTGACATGACAAGTGGATAATCCACAGCTTGTGGCAGGTGACGTGGCAAGTGGACAATCCACAACTTGTGACAAGTGGACAATCCACAACTTGTGGCAGGTGACGTGGCAAGTGGACAATCCACAACTTGTGGCAGGTGACGTGGCAAGTGGACAATCCACAACTTGTGACAGGTGACGTGGCAAGTGGACAATCCACAACTTGTGGCAGGTGACGTGACAAGTGGACAATCCACAACTTGTGGCCAGGTGACGTGGCAAGTGGACAATCCACAACTTGTGGCAGGTGACGTGGCAAGTGGACAATCCACAACTTGTGGCAGGTGACTTGACAAGTGGATAATCCACAGCTTGTGGCAGGTGATGTGACAAGTGGACAATCCACAACTTGTGACAGGTGACGTGGCAAGTGGACAATCCACAACTTGTGGCAGGTGACATGACAAGTGGACAATCCACAACTTGTGGCAGGTGACGTGGCAAGTGGACAATCCACAACTTGTGGCAGGTGACGTGACAAGTGGACAATCCACAGCTTGTGGCAGGTGACATGACAAGTGGATAATCCACAGCTTGTGGCAGGTGACGTGGCAAGTGGACAATCCACAACTTGTGACAAGTGGACAATCCACAACTTGTGGCAGGTGACGTGGCAAGTGGACAATCCACAACTTGTGGCAGGTGACGTGGCAAGTGGACAATCCACAACTTGTGACAGGTGACGTGGCAAGTGGACAATCCACAACTTGTGACAGGTGACGTGGCAAGTGGACAATCCACAACTTGTGGCAGGTGACGTGACAAGTGGACAATCCACAACTTGTGGCCAGGTGACGTGGCAAGTGGACAATCCACAACTTGTGGCAGGTGACGTGGCAAGTGGACAATCCACAGCTTGTGGCAGGTGACGTGGCAAGTGGACAATCCACAGCTTGTGGCAGGTGACATGACAAGTGGACAATCCACAACTTGTGACAAGTGGACAATCCACAGCTTGTGGCAGGTGACGTGGCAAGTGGACAATCCACAACTTGTGACAAGTGGACAATCCACAGCTTGTGGCAGGTGACATGACAAGTGGATAATCCACAGCTTGTGACATGTGACGTGGCAAGTGGACAATCCACAACTTGTGGCAGGTGACGTGACAAGTGGACAATCCACAACTTGTGGCCAGGTGACGTGGCAAGTGGACAATCCACAACTTGTGGCAGGTGACGTGGCAAGTGGACAATCCACAACTTGTGACAAGTGGACAATCCACAACTTGTGGCAGGTGACGTGGCAAGTGGACAATCCACAGCTTGTGGCAGGTGACATGACAAGTGGATAATCCACAGCTTGTGGCAGGTGACGTGGCAAGTGGACAATCCACAACTTGTGACAAGTGGACAATCCACAACTTGTGGCAGGTGACGTGGCAAGTGGACAATCCACAACTTGTGACAGGTGACGTGGCAAGTGGACAATCCACAACTTGTGACAGGTGACGTGGCAAGTGGACAATCCACAACTTGTGGCCAGGTGACGTGACAAGTGGACAATCCACAACTTGTGGCAGGTGACGTGACAAGTGGACAATCCACAACTTGTGGCCAGGTGACGTGGCAAGTGAACAATCCACAACTTGTGGCAAGTGACGCGCTAAATACAAGTATACTGCGGCTCGCTCAGTTGCTACTCACTCTGGTCTCACAAAATGGCTGAAATGGTTAAATAATACTGTTTTTTGAGCTTATGGAGGGTCTTATGATGTTTCTTAACTAAACGTTTATAGACGCAAACGTGGTAAATTTTAGTGGGACTGCGACATTGCGGCGGACAGATCGGACACCTAACTGACATTTTTGACACTTTTTCGGGAACCAGTGACATCATTACAGTGATCAGTGCTAAAAATATGCACTGTTATTGTACTAATGACACTGGCAGTGAAGGGGTTAACATCAGGGGCGATCAAGGGGTTAAATGTGTTCCCCAGTCACACAGTCCCCCATACAGATAGAAAATACAAAGGGGGAACACATTTAACCCCTTTGATTGCCAACGATGTTAACCCCTTCCCTGCTAGTGTCATTAGTACAATAACAGTGCATATTTTTAGCACTGATTACTGTAATAATGTTACTGGTTTCCAAAAAAGTGTCAAAAATGTCATTTAAGTGTCCACCGCAATGCCGCAGTCCCGCTAAAAATCACTGATCGCCACCAATACTAGTAAAATAAAAAAAAATCCTTCTACATATCTTTCTGTCTGCTTATCAGAAAAACAGGGGCCCGGATTCAGAGAGCAATTGCGCCTGCGTAACCATAGTTACGCAGCGCAATTGCTTACTTGCCCCGGCGTAACGACTTCTCCTGATTCAGAGAGCTCGTTACGCCGACTGCAGCCTAAGATATGCGCGGCATAAGGCTCTTATGCCCTCATATCTTAGGCTGCATTCTTACGTTGGCCGCTAGGTGGCGTTCCCGTTGTGGTCAGTGTATAGTATGCAAATTGCATACTAACGCCGATTCACAACGTTACGCGAGCCCTGCGTACGCAGTTTACGTCGTTTGCGAACGGCGTTTTTTGCGTAAGGCTGCCCGTGCTAAAAGCAGGGGCAGCCAATGCTAAAGTATACCCATCGTTCCCGCGTCGCGAAATTAGAAATTTACATTGTTTGCGTAAGTGAATCGTGAATGGCGCTGGACGTCATTCATGTTCACTTTGAAGCAAATGACGTCCTTGCGACGTCATTTACCGCAATGCACGTCGGGAAAGTTTCCCGACGGAGCATGCGCCCTACGCTCGGCGCGGGAACGCGCCTAATTTAAATGATTCTTGCCCCCTACGGGATCATTTAAATTGCGCGTGCTTACGCCGGGCATTTTGCCGGAGCGCCCACGCAATTTACGGAGCTACTGCTCCGTGAATCGAGGGTAGCGCAGAAAATTTGCGGGGGCGCAGGGCTAAAACGGTGCGCTGCGCCTCCGTAATAAATGGGCAAGTCGTACCTGAATCTGGGCCAGGATCTTTGTGATCTCCATTGTAAGAACAGAGATCTGCATTGTTTACACAGCAGTGGCGGCTGGTGCTCAAAATTTTTTTCAAAATCAATTGCAGCCTCACTGTGCCCATCAATTGCCACCACTGTGCCCATCAATTGACGACCACTGTGCCCATCAAACGCAGCTACTGTGCCCATCAAACGCAGCCACTGTGCCATAAAATTGTCGCCACTGTGCCATAAAATTGTCGCCACTGTGCCATCAAACGCAGCCACTGTGCCATGCCATCAAACACAGCCACTGTGCCATCAATTGTTGCCACTGTGCCCATCAATTGTCGCCACTGTGCCATGCCATCAATTGTCACCACTGTGCCTATCAATTGTCGCCATTGTGCCATGCCAAACGCAGCAACTGTGCCATGCCATTGTCGCCACTATGCCCATCAATTGTCGCCACTGTGCCATGTCAAATGCAGCCACTGTGCCATGCCATTGTCGCCACTGTGCCCATCAATTGTCGCCACTGTGCCATGCCAAACGTAGCCACTGTGCCCATCAATTGTCGCCACTGTGCCATGCCAAGCGCAGCCACTGTGCCATGCCATTGTCGCCACGGTGCTCATCAATTGTTGCCACTGTGTCATGCCATTGACGCCACTGTGCCATGCCAAACGCAGCTACTGTGCCATGCCAAACGCAGTGACTGTGCCATGCCATTGTTGCCACTGTGCCCATCAATTGTCGCCACTGTGCCATGCCAAACGCAGCCACTGTGCCATGTCATCAATTGTCACCACTGTGCCATGCAATTATCGCCACTGTGCCCATCAATTGTTGCCACTGTGCCATGCCAAACGCAGAAACTGTGCCATGCCATTGTCGCCACTGTGCCCATCAATTGTCGCCACTGTGCCATGCCAAACGCAGCCACTGTGCCATGCCATTGTCACCAAGGTGCCCATCAATTGTCACCACTGTGCCATGCCAAACGCAGCCACTGTGCCATACCATTGTCGCCACTGTGCTTATCAATTGCCGCCAGTTTGCCCCCCCCCCCCCCCCGCCTGGCACTTTCCTTTCTCGGTCTGCCTCGGATCGATCCCTTGAATTAGTCCCGCCCTCGATGTCGCTTCAGCCAATCGGGTTACCGGTAACCATAACAATGCAATGCATGAATCTATGTATTGTTTTTCAGTGGCGGTGCAGGAGGGAAAGGGGGCGGCTCTCCTGCGCCCTCTATGGGCACACTGTCACTATTACACAGGCAGATCCCCATTCTGTCACTGCAGGAAATGATCGCGGGTGGCCGGCGGACATCGGGAGTACCCCCCACCTGCTGATTGACCCCCCCCCCTGCTGGCCAGTGGGCAGGTGTGACGCCCCCGGCAGCGTGCGCCCTCACAAATCGATGCATACGAGCCGACGTACATCTATCGCGATTTGCAGGATAGAGCCACATTGCGACAGTAACTGCGGCGGCTGGTCCTTAAATGGTTAACATTCACCCACTCACTATCTAGAGGAATGGAAAGAACGGAAAATCCCTTGCAGGGCGTGTATGATGGATGTCATGCTATTTACCACACCAACACGGCGCGGTCATGGATGACCTGTAACGGCATCATTTGTCGTCTCATCTGTTGTGACTACACTCAGTTTTTCTTTCATGCGGTGGTATTTATTTTGTCTACAGAGCTGTTTGTGTGCAGTGATAGTGAAGTAGCTTTTTCGATGCGTTGCGAGCCAACGTAACTTTTTAATCTGTTTTTGAGTAAACTGTCCGATGCGTTTTGGGTTGTTTGTAATTAAACTGAGCGCACAGTTTGTACCATTTCAGATTCTGGAAGTACTACGTTGTCTCTGCGCCGCTACCTTTGTTGTGGAATCGCTTCCCTGCCACGCCGCCGGTGTTATGACTTCTAGCCAGGGTTCATTTTGTCAACTACCGTATTTATCGGCGTATACCGCGCACTATTTTGCCCTGAAAATCAGGGCAAAATCGTGGGTGCGCGATATATGCCGATACCCGCTTTCCCGCCACAAGTTTTGAATACTGCGCCGGCATATACCAAGCGCAGTACACTCGTGTAACTTCGGGCAGTCTCGGCGCCTCTCGCACTGACGTCCTGAGCGTACAGGACGTCAGCGCGACAGTTGCCGAGCCTGCCCGACGTTACACGAGTGTACTGCGCTCGGTATATGCCGGCGCAGTATTCAAAACTCGTGGCGGGAAACGAGGAAACGAGCGGGGAGGACGCGAGGTAGCCGGACCCGCCGGAGAGGACGCCGGACCCGCCGAAGAGGACACCCGACCCGCCGAAGACGGACGCCCGACCCGCCGAAGAGGACACCCGAAGCCGCAGATGGACGCCGGACCCGACGAGGCCGCCGATGAACGCCGCGCAAGACACCAAAACGGTAAGTACAAAAAAACTTTTTTTCCACAGGAATTCGGGCCACTTTGGGGGTGCGCGGTATACGCGGGAGCGCGTTATACCGCAATAAATACAGTAAATATTTTAGTGATCTAAATTAATAGGCCCAGATTCACAGAGAGCGGGCGCACATTACGCCGCCGTAGCGCAAACAATGTACGCTACGCCAACGCAGTGCAGAGAGGCAAGCATGGAATTCACCAAGCCAGTCCTCCCAACGCTGCGCTGGGTTTCGAAGGCGTACGACGGCGTAGGCGGAAGTGGGCGTGAGCCATGCAAATGAGGCGTGACCCCATGCAAATGATGGGCCGAGCACCAGACAGATACGTATCACGAACTGCGCATGCGCCGAGACGTGGACGCATCCCCCTGCGCATGCTCACAACCACGTCGGAACAACTGCCTAAACTACGCCGGATCACTGCGTACGGCGTGAACGTAACCTACGCCCAGCCAGACACGTCCAACGTAAAATACGCCGGCTTGTGTTCCCTGGTGCAGACCTTTGTATGTCTGATGCTGGGTTGCACCTCCTTTATGGGGCATAACTTTACGCTGGACGTACAACTTACGCGCACCTCGTGTAGCCTGTGCCGGGCGCACATACGTTCCTGAATCGCCGTATTTCCCTCATTTGCATATTTAAAAAAAGCTAATCAATGGGAGCGCCACCATGCGACCAGCCTAAATGTGCGCCCATCCTACGCCGGCGTAGGTAAGTTACGTCGGCGGGGTGAAGCCTATTTTTAGGCGTATCTTAGTTTGTGGGTCTGGCGCACAGATACGACGGCGCACATTTGCACTTACGTCGGCGTAACTTGTTATACGTCGGCGTAAGTGTTTTGTGAATCCGGGCCATACTGTTTTAGTCGACTAAAATACGACTAAAACACTTCAGATGACTAAAATACGACCAAAACTAAAGTCAAAAGATTATGACTAAAATTAAAAAGAATTTATATCACAACGGCTAAATCTGCGTCTGCATGTTCAAACCTTAAAGCAGAGGTCCACACAAAAATGGAACTTCCGCTTTTCGTGCAGATACCTGTATAATACAGGTATTTGCACCCACTTCCAGGCGTGGACCCACGCAGAATCAAGTCAACGCCACTTCCCGTCTCCTCCCGCTGTCTTCTGAGATAGGGTGACCAGACATCCCCGGTTCCCGGGGACAGTCCCCGGATTGAGGACACTGTCCCCGGACCACGTCTGTCCCCGGTTTTGTCCCCGGATTGTATTGTCCCACTGTGAAGGTGTCCGGGACAGACCTGCAGAATGCGGGACTGTCCCGGGCAATCCGGGACATGTGGTCACCCTACCCAGTAGTAGCCGGGGTCAGAGAGTGAGACTTGAGAGTCTGTGAGGCGGCTTGCAGTGGCGACGAGCAGCGAGTCGCTGATTGCCACCATTACTAGTAAAAAAAAAATATGTCCCCGGATTTCATTTTTAAAATCTGGTCACCTTATTCTGGGAGACATACGGGTCCCAGAAGACAGCAGGGCCCATTTGGATTGCGCAGCGCGACTCGTGCATACACAGTAGGGAACCAGGAAGTGAAGCCGCAAGGCTTTACTTCCTGATTCCCTTACCGAAGATGGCGACGACAGCATCCGAGGACCAAGGGACGGGTCAGCCTCGGGTGCCGACATCCCGGGCACCCTGGACAGGTAAGTGTCCTTATTTTAAAAGTCAGCAGCTGCAGTATTTGTAGCTTCTGACTTTTAAAATAAAAATTTGGCGGAACTCCGCTTTAATAACAGAGGCCCGGATTCAAAGAGATCTGCGCTCTATTTGCGGAGGCGCAGGGCAACGATTTTGCCCTGCGCCCCCGCAAATATTTTGCGCTGCCCTCGATTAACGGAGCAGTAGCTCCGTAAATTGCGAGGGCGCGCCGGCAAAATTGCCCGGCGTAAGAGCGCGCAATGTAAATGATCCCGACGGGGGCGGGAATCATTTAAATTAGGCGCGTTCCCGCGCCGATCGTAAAGCGCATGCGCCGTCGGGAAACTTTCCCTACGTGCATTGCGGCAAATGACGTCGCAAGGACGTCATTTGCTTCAAAGTGAACGTGAATGGCGTCCAGCGCCATTCACGTATCACTTACGCAAACGGCGTGAAATTCAAATTTCACGACGCGGGAACGGAGGGTATACTTTAGCATTGGCTGCCCCTACTATTAGAAGGGGCAGCCTTACGCTAAAGACGCTGTAAGGAAACTCCGTAACTTGCGTACGCAGGGCCCGCGCAACATTGTGAATCGGCGTAAGTATGCAATTTGCATACTACACGCTGATCACAATGGGAGCGCCCCCTAGCGGCCCACGCAAGAATGCAGCCTAAAATCTGCGTGGCATAAGAGCCTTATGCCACGCAGATTTTAGGCTGCAGTCGGCGTAACGAGTTCTCTGAATCAAGAGCATTCGTAACGCCGGCGCAAGCCAGCAATTGCGCTGCGTAACTATGGTTACGCAGGCGCAATTGCTTACTGAATCTGGGCCATTAATAATAAACATGTTATTAGATTTTTACTCCAGGAGTATATAATCTGTGGCAGTTCTAAAGAAATAATGCATTTAAATTTAACTAAACCCATTACATTTTAGTCGACTAAAACTAAAACAATTCAGATGACTAAAATACGACTAAAACTAAAATGACATTTTTGTCAAAAGTTTATGACTAAAACTAAATTGAATTTATATCACAACGATTAAATCTGTGTCTGCAGTGCATGTTAAAGTTAAAGCGGACCTTCAGTCCGCCGCCGGGCACACGCGATCGCTCGTTACAGAGCGAGGACCGGGAGCTGTGGGCCAGATTCACAGTGGAGATACGACGGCGTTTCTCCTGATACTCCGTCGTATCTCTGTTTCTATCTATGCGACTGATTCATAGAACCAGTTACGCATAGATAACCCTAAGATCCGACAGGTGTAATTGTTTTACACTGTCGGATCTTAGGATGCAGTACCGCGGCCGCCGCTGGGGGGAGTTCGCGTCGTAAACCAGCGTCGGGTATGCAAATTAGGAGTCCACGACGGATTTTCACATTCGCTACGTCACCGCTAGTCTAGTTTCCCGTCGCAAAGTTAGTCGGTTTTTTTGGTGCCTTAACTTTACACAGCAAACGTATTGCTGTCTAAAGTATGGCCGTCGTTCCCGCGTCGAAATTTAAAAAATAACGCCGTTTGCGTAAGCCGTCCGGGAATACGGGATTACGCTACGCGCGTCGCCGTTCGAAAAAATTACGTCACGGCGCGCAAAGCACGACGGGAATTACGGAACGGAGCATGCACAGTAGGTCCGGCGCGGGAGCGCGCCTAATTTAAATGGCACACGCCCATTTAAACTGGCCCGCCTTGACCCGGAGGCTGCCGGCGTAGGTTTTCATCGCAAGTGCTTGGTGAATCAGGCACTTGCGATGAAAAATTGCGGCGGTGTAACGTATCTACGATACGTTACGCCGCCGCTGCCCTACGTGAATCTGGCCCTAAGTGATTAAAGAACCTCTCTGCGTTTTTTTGGGTTTTTTTGCAGAGCATTTATCCCCTTTTTTGTGTATTTTATTGTTGCTTAAGGTTTTCGTTTTTTTTCTTCCACAGAAAAGAAAAAGGAGGGGGGGGATAACGTAAGAAAGATAAAGGAACAGAGAAAGAGGTCAATGGCAGCCTCCGTATGTCTTCATATACACGTTTCCTTTAACCACTCTCCTTTAAGAAGCACACGCTCTCCGTGAGCGTTCCCGCGGGCCCCGCAAAATCGATGTTAGCTGGTGGCCCGCGATCATGTCACGGAACTGCAGTACTTACAGTTAGAAACACAAATGAGGTCACACTTAACCCCTTCAGGGCCCCCTTGTGGTTAACTCCCAAACTGCAATTGTCATTTTCACAGTAATCAGTGCATTTTAAATGCATTTTTTGCTGTGAAAATGACAATGGTCACAAAAATGTGTCAAAATTGGCCGAAGTGTCCGCCATAATGTCGCAGTCACAAAAAAAAAACGCTGATCGCCGCCATTAGTAGTAAAAAAAAAAAAATTAATAAAAATGCAATAAAACTATCCCCTATTTTGTAAACGCTATAAATTTTGCGCAAACCAATCGATAAACGCTTATTGCGATTTTTTTTACCAAAAATAGGTAGAAGAATACGTTTCGGCCTAAACTGAGGAAAAAAAATTATATTTTTATATATTTTTGGGAGATATTTATTTATAGCAAAAAGTAAAAAATATTTAGCCAGATTTAGGTATAGTTATGCCGGCGTATCAGTAGACACGCCGTCGTAACTCTGAATCCGCGCCGTCCTACATTTAAGCGTATGCTCAAACTGAGATACGCTTAAATGTTGCTAAGACACGAGCGGCGTAAGTCTTCCTACGCCGTCGTATCTTAGCTGTCTATTTACGCTGGCCGCTAGGGGCGTGTACGCTGATTTACGCCTAGAATATGTAAATGAGCGAGATACGCCTATTCACGAACGTACGCTCGCCCGTCGCAGTAAAGATACGCCGTTTACGTAAGGCGTTTTCAGGCTTAAAGATAAACCACCAAAAAGATGGCGCAGCCAATGTTAAGTATGGACGTCGGGCCAGCGTCGAATTTTCTGTCGATTCCGTCGTTTGCGTAAGTCGTTCGCGAATAGGGCTGTACGTAAGTTACGTTCACGTCTAAAGCATTGACGATTTGCGGCGTAATTTCGAGCATGCGCACTGGGATTCTTTCACGGACGGCGCATGCGCTGTTCGTGAAAAACGTCAAATACGTGGGGTCACGATTAGTTAGCATAGAACACGTCCCCAACCAGCCTCTTTTGAATTAGGCGGGCTTACGCCGCCCGATATACGCTACGCCGCCGTAACTAAAGGCGCAATTTCTTGGTGAATACAGTACTTGCCTTTCTAAGTTACGGCGGCGTAGCGTTTCTGAGATACGCTACGCCCGCCTTAAGATAGGCGCCTGTACGTGAATCTGGCCCAATAAATTTTGCACAAACCAATCGATAAACGCTTATTGCGATTTTTATACCAAAAATAGGTAGAAGAATACTGAGGAAAAAAAATATTTTTATATATTTTTGGGAGATATTTATTATAGCAAAAAGTAAAAAATATTCATTTTTTTCAAAATTGGCGCTCTATTTTTGTTTATAGCGCAAAAACTAAAAACCGCAGAGGTGATCAAATACCACCAAAAGAAAGCTCTATTTGTGGGGAAAAAAGGACGGCGATTTTGTTTGGGAGTCACGACGCACGACCGCGCAATTGTCTGTTAAAGCGACGCAGTCCCGAACTGTAAAAACCCCTTGGGTCTTTAGCCAGCATATTGGTCCGGGGCTTAAGTGGTTAAGTGGTTAAGCAATGGTTAGCTCACAGCAGACATATGCATGCACGCCATTACTTTGCCTTAATGTGAATATAACATGTCTGAAGAAGCAGCCAGACAGGGCAACATGTCCGCCTCGCAATGAAGCCCGACCTAATGGCCTCATCTATTTATCTGTAGAAATTTGCCTCTCTGGCCGCCTAGCAAATTTGTTTATTAAATGATGTGCGCCTGCTTATTAAAGCCCTAATAATTTCTTCTAGGATGCTGATGTAGATATATGTGTGTGTTGTGTGTGTGTTGTGTGTGTGTTGTGTGTGTTGCGTGTGTGTTGTGTGTGTGTTGTGTGTGTTGTGTGTGTGTTGTGTGTGTGTGTTGTGTGTGTGTTGTGTGTGTTGTGTGTGTTGTGTGTGTGTTGTGTGTGTGTTGTGTGTGTGTTGTGTGTGTGTGTTGTGTGTGTTGTGTGTGTTGTGTGTGTGTTGTGTGCGTCTTGTTGCGTGCATTTCTATTAACCCCCCCGGCCCCTCCCCGGCCCCTCGCTGTAATGTAATGGGTTTGGGGTTAATTAAGCATTTGGGGTCCTGATTGAGTCAATGCGGCTCCACTCCTCGCCATTGTGGCCCGCGCTCGCGGCCGGGGGGCCGCGTTGTATTGTTGGCCCCACACAATAGGACAATCCTCTTAGACAAAGTTGTTTGGCATTCCTCTTCCTTGTAAGTGGGACCCCTTTTTTCCAAGCCCCCCGAGCATTTGTGAAAAGGGAAATTATCTCCTGCCTGAAAGGAGGAAAGTGCGGCCTCTTTATTGAGGGGAATTAAATAAATCTTTTTTAAGAAGCGCAGAAGCAGAGGCCGTTAATTACACTATTAACAGACACAACGGCGCAGAGCACACCCTCCATTGTGCAGCCCTTGTTATGGGTACAATTGGCATGAAGAATTCTCAGCCACTGAGATCTGCAATAGCTCTGCTCTTGAGCCGGAGTTCCACCTAGCAACCGCTGGGTACTATAGAGGATGAGTATACTTATGCCCAAGGTGTAATTGCTTATCGGGCCCCACTGTTCACTTGCAGTGTGTCCTTTATATATGAGTAACACCTGAACAGGGCCAATTGCGCTCTGTTTCCTAGAACTGTATGTATATTGTTAGTTATTACCGAGAAACAGAATTACATAAAGGTGACCACAATCAGCTCAATAATTGCAGCAGATGGGGCCGGCTTTGAGCATTGCTTGTGATTTTTGGGCTGTTTATGAACTCTAACTTATTGGAGAAGCCTGGAAGCAGCCAAATGCTTTCCCTGGGCTAAGGAGCGTGGAAAAGGGTGCACAGGGTGCACGATTTAGAAGTGTTTATTGCACAGGGTGCAGGGGTCAGGAGTGTGTATTGCACAGGGAACAGGGGTGTGTATTGCACAGGGATCATGGATGTGTATTGCACAGGGAACAGGAGTGTGTATTGCACAGGGAACAGGGGTGTGTATTGCACAGGGTGCAGGGATCTGGACTGTGTATTGCACAGGGTGCAGGGATCAGGAGTGTGTATTGCACAGGGAACAGGAGTGTGTCTTGCACAAGGCGCAGGGATCTGTAGCGTGTATTGCACAGGGAACAGGAGTGTGTATTGAACAGGGTGCAGTGATATGGAGTGTGTATTGCACAGGGTGCAGTGATCAGGAGTGTGTATTGCACAGGGTGCAGGGATCAGGAGTGTGTATTGCACAGGGAACAGTGGTGTGTATTGCACAGGTTGCAGGGATCTGGAGTGTGTATTGCACAGGGATCTGAAGTGTGTATTACACAGGGAACAGGAGCGTGTATTGCACAGGGTGCAGGGATCAGGAGTGTGTATTGCACAGGGTTGAGGGATCAGCAGTGTGTATTGCACAGGGAATAGGAGTGTGTCTTGCACAGGGTGCAGGGATCAGCAGTGTGTATTGCACAGGGAATAGGAGTGTGTCTTGCACAGGGTGCATGGATCTGGAGTGTGTATTGCACAGGGAACAGGAGTATGTATTGAACATGGTGCAGTGATATGGGGTGTGTATTGCACAGGGAACAGGGGTGTGTATTGCACAGGGTGTAGGGATTAGGATTGTGTATTGCCCAGGGATCAGGAGTGTGTATTGCACAGGGTGCAGGTATCAGGAGTGTGTATTGCACAGGGAACAGGAGTGTGTATTGCACAGGGTGCAGGGATCAGAAGTGTGTATTGCACAGGGAACAGGGGTGTGTATTGCACAGGGTGCAGGGATCAGGAGTGTGTATTGAACAGGGTGCAGGGATCAGGAGTGTGTATTGCACATGGAACAGGAGTGTGTATTGCACAGGGTGCAGGGATCAGGAGTGTGTATTGCACAGGGTGCAGGGATCTGGATTGTGTATTGCACAGGATGTAGGGATCAGGAGTGTGTATTGCACAGGGTGCAGGGATCAGGAGTGTGTATTGCACAGGGTGCAGGGATCAGGAGTGTGTATTGCACAGGGTGCAGGGATCAGGAGTGTGTATTGCACAGGGTGCAGGGATCTGGATTGTGTATTGCACAGGATGTAGGGATCTGGATTGTGTATTGCACAGGTTGTAGGGTTCAGGAGTGTGTATTGCACAGGGAACAGGAGTGTGTATTGCACAGGGTGCAGGGATCAGGAGTGTGTATTGCACAGGGTGCAGGGATCTGGATTGTGTATTGCACAGGATGTAGGGATCAGGAGTGTGTATTGCACAGGATGTAGGGATCAGGAGTGTTTATTGCACAGGGTGCAGGATCAGGAGTGTGTCTTGCCACCATAACCAGTAGAAACAATAAAAAATAAAAAAAGTAGTCCCTAAACTTTTGCGCAAACCAATCAATATATGCCTATAGCGTTTTTTTTTTACCAAAAATATGTATAATATATATATCGGCCTAAACTTATGAAGACATTTTTTACTTACCTTAACCCCGGGATTTCTGTGGGCACGATCCCGCGTCGCTCTCTCCATGGCTTTTCGGCTCTTCATTGGATAGATTGATAGTGGCGCAGCCATTGGCTGCTGCTGCTCTCAATCAAATCCAATGACGTGGGCGTCGGGGGGCGGGGCCGAGTCATACATGCAGTGGCTATGGACGCTGAGTGTGTGACTCGGGAGCGCGCCTGCAAGGTAACCCCTTTGGGAGAGAGCTTCCCAGAGGGGGTTATCTTATGCAGGGAGAAGCCAAGAGAGCCACTGTGGGACCCCAGAAGACGCGGATCGGGGCCACTCTGTGCAAAACGAACTGCACAGTTGAGGTAAGTATGAAATGTTTTTTATTTTTTATTTTATTTTTAACTGAACCTTTAGTGTCACTTTAAGTGGTTAACCATTTCCCGCCCGGTTAATAGCAAATTGACGTCTGGGAAGTGGTTGTGTTATCCTGCTGGACGTCTATTGACGTCTAGCAGGATAACATGCCGGCGCGCGCCCGTGGGGGCACGCAGCGCGGCGATCGGTGATGCGGGGTGACAGTCTGACAGTCTGGCGGAGGCTCTTTACCACCTGATCAGCCGTGCCCAATCACGGCTGATACAGGAAGAGACGTTGATCGGCTTTTCCACACTCGCATCTGACAGACGAGCGTAGAGGAGAGCCGATCGGCGTCTCTCCTGACAGGGGGGTATACGCTGATTGTTTATCAGCGCAGCCCCCCCACGGATGCCCACATTGGACCACCAGGGAAGCCCCAAGCATGTGGATGGCCAGGTACATCCCCCATGCCCATCCACATATGCAAATTTATGCACTGATTGGCACCATTGTCAAATACTATAAATCTGTGATGCCCAGCAATGCCATCCATCAGTGCCACCTATCAGTGCCCATCCGTGCCCATATGTGCCCACCTATCAGTGCCCATCCATGCCACCTATCAGTGCCACCCATAAGCAGTGCCGAGCCTGAACTCCCTGGGGCCCTAAGCAAAATGACACATTACAGTTGAGAAGTGGGGGGGGGGGGGGCGCTGCCGACAGTGACATGTCACATTAAAGTTGAGACGCGGGGGGAGGGGGTGTTCTGCTGTCGGAAATGATGACATCTTACATTAGAGTGAGAAGCGGGGGGTGCTGACTTCTTACCTCTTCTCCCAAGCAGCCAGCGAGTTGAGGGGCTGAAAATTACTTCTCACCAGACAGAGACGGGGCCTCTAGTAATTTGGGGGGCCCTCCGCAGCTTTGCGGGGCCCTAAGCAGCTTGCATAGTGAGCCTATAGGGCAGGTCGGCCCTGCCCATAAGTACCCATCAGTGCCACCATAAGCACCCATCAGTGCCGCCTATTGGTGCCCATCAGTGCTGCCTATTGGTGCTCATCAGTGCCACCTATGAGTGCCCATTAGTGCCACACACCAGTGCCACCTATCAGTGCCCATTAGTTCCGCCTATCAGTGTCCATCATCAGTGCCCATCAGTGCCACCTGATGCCCATCGGTGCCGCCTTATCAGTGCCCCTCATTGAAGTAGAAAACATACTTATTTACAAAAAAAATAACAGAAACAAAGAGAACCTTTTTTTCCCCCCAAATTTTCTGTCTTTTTTTATTGTTTGCGCAAAAAAATAAAAACCGTAGAGGTGATCAAATACCACAAAAAGAAATCTCTATTTGTGGGGAAAAAAAAGGACGTTTGAGAGCCACGTCGCACGACCGCGCAATTGTCTGTTAAAGCGACGCAGTGCCGAATCGCAAAACCTGGCCTGGTCCTTTAGCTGGTCCGGGGCTTAAGTGGTTAATGCGAACGACGCCATTTTTTTTTTTAACATTACAGGGTGGGTGAGGCCCCCCGGGGGCCCCCGTGTTTATAGAATCCTGAGACTATACTTTGAAAGGTGTCTGGATATTTACATCTCTTTGGTGTAAAAAGCAGAGAGACGGCTACTCGGCCGCTCTGGTAACACAAGCGTATCACTCCTATCTCCGACGCGCTTTTCTCATGCTAATTAGCACCTGAAAATTGAAAGGCCAGCAAATATTTGTTTGTGCGCCCGCTTCAGCAGCTGAAACAGATATTTTTTTTACTGAAGCTCACATCGACTTCTTCATGCAAAGCAGACGGGGAGCTGGACGCGGCCTCATTTCCCTGCGTCATTTTACTTTTAAATTCCGAACAAGGCGGCATTGTGTGCCCAGGCCGGTCTAACTGATATAGACGCCATAAAGCAGCTATTCTCTGCGCTGTGTTAAGTGTGTCGGTTAACAAAACCTCGCTCTGCGTAGAAAGGCGGTTGAAGCTGCTTCTAAAAATGACAGCAATGTAAATTCTATCAGAAGTTTCACGTTTAATTGTTGATGTGGCTAAGGAAATAACACCGCAACTTATTATAAGGAAGTGATGTTATAAAGAAATTGTATTAACACTCGCGGTTGGCAGATCTGAAAGTGGTTGTAAAGGCTCATGTGTGAAGGTAAAAAAACTTCCCTCACCGCTCCTCCCCAATACTTACCTGAGCCCCATCTCCATCCAGCGATGTGCAAGAGAGCAGCGGCTCTCCAGGGGTCTCTTCCTCATTGGTTGAGAGAGTAGCGGGAGTCAATCACAGCCAGTCAGTCAATAAGGACAGAGTGGGGGCGGTCCATTAGGGTGTACAGGCATTACACCTGTAAGGGGCCCAGCTGGCCCCCCTCCCTTTTTTTTTTTCATTACATCTGTAAGGGGTCCGATGGCCCCCAGGGCCCCTTACAGGCCCGGCTGGCCGCCTCCCGTTTTTTTTATTTTTTACTTTTGCATTACACCTGTAAGGGGTCCGATGATCCCCAGGGCCCCTTACAGGCCCGGCTGGCCCCCTCCCATTTTTTTTTTGCATTACACCTGTAAGGGGTCCTATGGTCCCCAGGGCCCCTTACAGGCCTAACTGGCCCCCCTCCTGTTTTTTTTTGTTGCATTACACCTGTAAGGGGTCCGATGGTCCCCAGGGCCCCTTACAGGCCCGGCTGGCCCCCCTCCCGTTTTTTTTGCATTACACCTGTAAGGGGTCCGATGATCCCCAGGACCCCTTACAGGCCTGGCTGGCCCCCCTCCTGTTTTTTTTTTGCATTACACCTGTAAGGGGTCCAATGGTCCCCAGGGCCCCTTACAGGCCTAACTGGCCCCTCTCCTGTTTTTGTTTTTTTTGCATTACACCTGTAAGGGGTCCGATGGTCCCCAGGGCCCCTTACAGGCCCGGCTGGCCCCCCTCCCATTTTTTTATTTTTTACTTTTGCATTACACCTGTAAGGAGTCCAATGTGGTCCCCAGGGCCCCTTACAGGTCCGGCTGGCCCCCCTCCCATCTTATTTTGCATCACACCTGTAAGGGGTCTGATGGTCCCCAGGGCCCGTTACAGGCCTAACTGGCCCCCCTCCTGTTTTGTTTTGTTGCATTACACCTGTAAGGGGTCCGATGGTCCCCAGGGCCCCTTACAGGCCCGGCTGGCCCCCCTCCCGTTTTTTTTTGCATTACACCTGTAAGGGGTCCGATGGTCCCCAGGGCCCCTTACAGGCCTGGCTGGCCCCCCTCCCATTTTTTTTTTGCATCACACCTGTAAGGGGTCTGATGGTCCCCAGGGCCCCTTACAGGCCCGGCTGGCCCCCCTCCCGTTTTTTTTATTTTTTACTTTTGCATTACACCTGTAAGGGGTCCGATGGTCCCCAGAGCAACTTACAGGCCTAACTGGCCCGCCTCCCATTTTTTTTTGCATCACACCTGTAAGGGGTCTGATGGTCCCCAGGGCCCCTTACAGGCCCGGCTGGCCCCCTCCCGTTTTTTTTTTTTTTACTTTTGAATTACACGTTTAAGGGGTCCGATGGTCCCCAGGGCCCCTTACAGGTTCCGGCTGGCCCCCCTCCCGTCTTATTTTGCATCACACCTGTAAGGGGTCCGATGGTCCCCAGGGCAACTTACAGGCCCGGCTGGCCCCCCATCTGTTTGTTTTTTTTGTTGCATTACACCTGTAAGGGGTCCGATGGTCCCCAGGGCCCCTTACAGGCCCGGCTGGCCCCCCTCCCGTTTTTTTTCTTTTTTACTTTTGCATTACACCTGTAAGGGGTCCGATGGTCCCCAGGGCAACTTACAGGCCTAACTGGCCCCCCTCCTGTTTTTTTTTGTTGCATTACACCTGTAAGGGGTCCGATGGTCCCCAGGGCCCCTTACAGGCCCTGGGGACCATGGCTTTTCTCTCTATGTAAAATCTTTTCTCTCTATAATGTCGAATCTTTACTTACCTGGCAGGGGAGACGCCATGATCATGAAGGTGGTTCTCCCAGGGCGAGGCTAGGCCATTGCACTCTGGCCGTGCTGATCGTGGTGTCTTCCCTGCCGCTTCTCGGCCTTTTGGCTAAGATCATGTGAATGAATGACTTGTATAGCGCAACTCATGCGAACTGAATCGCCTCTGGGCACTTTTTCCAGCCAGTGTGGTATCTGTTCTTATCAGTTGTCAGCGGAGCGCTGAAGCACCTCCTACATGGGGAGGGTGGATGCAATCCAATGACGTCATTGCACCTGGAAGGATGGTTTCAGCAGGGACTACGCCGTGCTGCCCGATAGATACTGGGGGCCGGCCCATGGTCGAGTCTGAGCCATCTGGAAGGGTGCTCCTGGTGAGGATGGGTGGCTGCACTTAGTCTAGTCTTTTTGCCGAATTCTAGTCTGGCCTTCTGGCTGGCTGGTGTAAGTGCTATCTCTGTCGGCGATCCGCCAGGAGGAGCTGGTACTGCCCTGAGAGTAGACGGGGTAAGGCCATGCAAATCCGCCGGGTTGACGGGGGGTCTGAAAGGGCTAGTATTGGCGGAGGCTGCTAACTGGAGCGGCAATTCTCCCCAAGAAAACCTTGGAAGGCTCTCTAGCTGGCAGAGATGGAGGGCTGCACTGGCTGGTCGGGGGGTTAGATTTGGAAGAAAAAGCCTATGGTGCATGTGCCCCTGGAGTGGCCACTCCAGGGGTATCTGAGAATCACTGTGTGTGAGGGACACTTTGATTTAAAGATACAATGGTCACTGCACCAGATACACGCTTTTTTAGCACCTGCCTCCTGGGCCGGGCCTTTTGGCTAGGACCGGAGGAATTTTTTATTCCTGGCCGGAGGGCCTGGTCATTGTTGATCACAATGACCACTTCTTTCACTCTCCTCTTCACTATCCCTTTCCCCCACTTTCTTTTATTTTAGCCTGTGTTTGTCACGTTTTTGTCTTATTTTTGTTTGTGCACGTTTTGTTCACTGTGAGATTATTAGGGTGCCGGTCCTCGGGCCAGCCCTGAACGTCTTGGGAGTGGGTGGACATGGCCTTCTGGCTTAGTCTGCCTGCTCTCATGGGGTCTCCCTTCGGGGGATCTTATAATGTTGAATCTTTCCACTCTTTAATTTTGAATCTTTTCTCTCTATAATGTTGAATCTTTTCTCTCTGTAATGTCAAATCTTTTCTCTCTATAATGTCAAATCTTATTCTTTTCGCTCTATGTCAAATCTTTTCTCTCTATGTCAAATCTTTCCTCTCTATAATGTTGAATCTTTTCTCTCTATAATTTAGAATCTTTTCTCTCTATAATTTAGAATCTTTTCTCTCTATAATGTTGAATCTTTTCTCTTTATAATGTTGAATCTTTCCTCTCTATAATGTCGAATCTTTTCTCGCTATATAGAATCTTTCCTCTCTATAATGTTGAATCTTTTCTCTCTATAATGTCAAATCTTTCCTCTCTATAATGTTGAATCTTTCCTCTCTATAATGTCGAATCTTTTCTCTCTATAATGTCGAATCTTTCCTCTCTATAATGTCGAATCTTTTCTCTCTATAATGTTGAATCTTTCCTCTCTATAATGTCGAATCTTTCCTCTCTATAATGTTTAATCTTTTCTCTCTATAATGTCGAATCTTTTCTCTCTATAATGTCGAATCTTTTCTCTCTATAATGTCGAATCTTTCCTCTCTATAATGTTGAATCTTTTCTCTCTATAATGTCGAATCTTTTCTCTCTATAATGTCGAATCTTTCCTCTCTATAATGTTGAATCTTTTCTCTCTATAATGTCGAATCTTTTCTCTCTATAATGTCGAATCTTTTCTCTCTATAATGTCGAATCTTTTCTCTTTATGTAGAATCTTTTCTCTCTATATAGAATCTTTTCTCTCTATAATGTTGAATCTTTTCTTAATGTTGAATCTTTCCTCTCTATAATTTTGAATCTTTCCTCTCTATAATGTCAAATCTTTTCTCTCTGTAATGTCAAATCTTTTCTCTCTATAATTTTGAATCTTTCCTCTCTATAATGTTGAATCTTTTCTCTCTATAATGTCGAATCTTTTCTCTCTATATAGAATCTTTCCTCTCTATAATGTTGAATCTTTTCTCTCTATAATGTCAAATCTTTCCTCTCTATAATGTTGAATCTTTCCTCTCTATAATGTCGAATCTTTTCTCTCTATAATGTCGAATCTTTCCTCTCTATAATGTCGAATCTTTTCTCTCTATAATGTTGAATCTTTCCTCTCTATAATGTCGAATCTTTCCTCTCTATAATGTTTAATCTTTTCTCTCTATAATGTCGAATCTTTTCTCTCTATAATGTCGAATCTTTTCTCTCTATAATGTCGAATCTTTCCTCTCTATAATGTTGAATCTTTTCTCTCTATAATGTCGAATCTTTTCTCTCTATAATGTCGAATCTTTCCTCTCTATAATGTTGAATCTTTTCTCTCTATAATGTCGAATCTTTTCTCTCTATAATGTCGAATCTTTTCTCTCTATAATGTCGAATCTTTTCTCTTTATGTAGAATCTTTT
Source organism: Rana temporaria (assembly GCF_905171775.1). Lineage (NCBI taxonomy): Eukaryota > Metazoa > Chordata > Amphibia > Anura > Ranidae > Rana > Rana temporaria. The sequence goes on from NC_053496.1 coordinate 16,627,494, forward strand.
CTCTCTATATAGAATCTTTTCTCTCTATAATGTTGAATCTTTTCTTAATGTTGAATCTTTCCTCTCTATAATTTTGAATCTTTCCTCTCTATATAGTTGAATCTTTTCTCTCTATAATGTTGAATCTTTTCTCTCTATAATGTCGAATCTTTTCTCTCTATAATATTGAATCTTTTCTCTCTATAATGTTGAATCTTTCCTCTCTATAATGTTGAATCTTTTCTCTCTATATAAAAAATCTTTTCTCTCTATAATGTTGAATCTTTTCTCTCTATAATGTCAAATCTTTTCTCTCTATAATGTCGAATCTTTTCTCTCTATAATGTTGAATCTTTTCTCTCTATAATGTCGAATCTTTTCTCTCTATATAGAATCTTTTCTCTCTATAATGTTGAATCTTTTCTTAATGTTGAATCTTTCCTCTCTATAATTTCGAATCTTTCCTCTCTATAATGTTGAATCTTTTCTCTCTATAATGTTGAATCTTTTCTCTCTATAATGTCGAATCTTTTCTCTCTATAATGTCGAATCTTTTCTCTCTATAATGTCGAATCTTTTCTCTCTATAATGTCGAATCTTTTCTCTCTATAATGTTGAATCTTTTCGTAATGTCGAATCTTTTCTCTCTATAATGTCGAATCTTTTCTCTCTATAATGTTGAATCTTTTCTCTCTATAATGTTGAATCTTTTCTCTCTATAATGTTGAATCTTTCCTCTCTATAATGTCGAATCTTTTCTCTCTATAATGTCGAATCTTTTCTCTCTATGTCGAATCTTTTCTCTCTTTATAGAATCTTTTCTCTCTATAATGTCGAATCTTTTCTCTTTATAATGTCGAATCTTTTCTCTCTATATAGAATCTTTTCTCTCTATAATGTTGAATCTTTTCTATTAGGCTTTTTTTTTTTTCTCTCTATAATGTCAAATCTTTTCTCTCTATGTAGAATAATCTTGGACTAATAGAGTTAGGCTAGGCACATTCAACCGCAGGTTCGATCGACACAGATCGCTATTGTCACCGTCATGTCGAATCTTCTATCTATATCGAACTGTTGTAACAACAAACCGAAAAAAAAGCATTTTTTATGTCGGATCTTTCGGATTTCGGATTCTGCACATTCGTTATCGTTTGTCAAAACGAATGCGAAAATCCCAGAAATTTGGACGAAAATGCATTCGGACGGAAACGAATGCACATGTCTAGTTATTACCCTTTCTTATCACTTGACACCCCCCTCCCCCTCCTAGATTGTAAGCTCTGATTCCTTCTGCATTGAATTGTCTTGTTACTGTACTGTCTGCCCTACTGTTGTAAAACGCTGCGCAAATGGTCGGCACTATATAAATCCTGTATAATAATAAAAAATAAATAATATACACTATTTCATGCTTAACTGGTTGAAGAAAAAAAAGTCTATATTATTTAGCTGACAACAGTACATAAGTAAAGGCCCGGATTCAGGTACGACTTGCGCATTATTTGCGGAGGCACAGGGCAACGATTTTGCCCTACGCCCCCGCAAATAATTTGCGCTGCCCTCGATTCACGGAGCTCCGTAAATTGCGAAGGCGCGCCGGGGCGGGAATCATTTAAATTAGGCGCGCTCCCGCGCCGAGCGTACAGCGCATGCTCCGTCGGGAAACTTTCCCGACGTGCATTGCGGCAAATGACGTCGCAAGGACGTCATTTGCTTCAAAGTGAGCGTGAATGGCGTCCAGCGCCATTCACGATTCACTTACGCAAACGACGTAAAATTCGAACGTCGCGACGCGGGAACGCCGGGTATCCTATAGCATTGGCTGCGCCTGCTATTAGGATGTGTAACCTTACGAGAAACCCGACGTACGCAAACTACGTAATTTGCGTACGCAGGGCTCGCGCAACGTTGTGAATCGGTGTTAGTATGCAATTTGCATACTATACACAGATCACAATGGGAGCGCCCCCTAGCGGTCATCGCTAGAATGCAGCCTAAAATCTGCGTGGCATAAGAGCCTTATGCCACGCAGATTTTAGGCTGCAGTCGGCGTAACAAGTTCTCTGAATCAGGAGAACTCGTTAAGCCGGCGCAAGTCAGCAATTGCGCTGCGTAACTATGGTTACGCAGGCGCAATTGCTACCTGAATCTGGGCCAAAGTATATACAAAAGTATTAAACACGGACACAGCTGGGGACATTCCTATTTTTATTTTTTTTCTAGGAGATTCAAAGATCTCCATCATATCCAGGCTAAGGGTAGCTATTGGATGGATAGCCGTGCAGAGTTTACTAAGATTCATACATGTGATATTTCTATATTGTAATAACATTATCCAATTCTTGCATGACCAGCTAAGCTTAGAATGGGCGTCTCCCAAGCACATGATCTACATTTCAGAGATGATGAGTCTTGTACTCCGAAGGCCCCTTGTAGTATTGATTGTCATGGTGAGCTGGATTTTCTATCTCCTCTCTCTATAAAGCTTCACATGGAAATGACCCGACGGCCTCCCAGGGGTCTATTAGAGAAGACATAAAGCCCCCAATCGTTTAATCCTCATGATGAGCTAATGATGAAGTCGCCGAGTACAATAAGAACTCCATGTCTTTAGCCGGGACATGTCCCATTTATCAAGGCCGTTTAAATGGGTGGAAGACATGTGCTTAAGAATCTTCCAATCATTCCGCCTGGAAGGATAATTTAACCTGGAAGATGTATCAGTCAAATGCTTTTCTCATAAATCTCTGTACATTGAGAAAGAATGAAGTGAATGAAATGCAAGCAAGATAATGAAATCGAAAGTAGAAGAAAATTTATTCCTCCTGTTGTGTGTCCGCGATGTTTTATTAACCACTTCAGCCCCCGGAAGAATTGGCTGCTCAATGACCAGAGCATTTTTTTTTGCGATTCGGCACTGCGTCGCTTTGACTGACAATTGCGCGGTCGTGCGACGTTGCACCCAAACAAAATTGACGTCCTTTTCCCTTCCACAAATAGAGCTTTCTTTTGGTGGTATTTGATCACCTCTGTGGTTTTTATTTTTTGTGCTATAAACAAAAAACTTAAGTTTTGAAAACAAAAACAGATAGGAGGTTATTTACGAAAGGCAAATCCACTTTGCAGTACAAGTGCAAACTACGGCCCAGATCCACGTAGCGCGGCGCATTTGTAAGTCCGGCGTAGTGTATCTCAGATATACTACGCCGCCGTAACTTACAGCGTATTTCCCGTATCCACAAAGAATTTGCGCCGTAAGTTACGGCGGCGTAGTGTAAATGTGTCGGCGTAAGGGCGCGCAATTCAAATCACTAAGTTGTGGGCGTGTTTTATGTTAATACGTCTTGACCCCACGTAATTGACGTTTTTTTTTTTAACGGCCGTCTGTGGGGGTATCCCAGTGCGCATGCTCCAAATTAACCCGCAACAAGCCAATGCTTTCGACGTGAACGTAATTCTATGCAAAGCCCTATTCGCAAACGTTTTACGCATACGACGTAAACTTCGACGCTGGCCCGACGTCCATACTTAACATTGGCTACGCCTCATATAGCAGGGGTAACTTAACGCCGGAAAAAGCCTTATGGAAACAACGTAAAAAAAATGCGCCGGCCGGACGTACGTTTGTGGATTGGCGTATCTAGCTAATTTGCATACTCGACGCGGAAATCGACGGAAGCGCCACCTAGCGGCCAGCGTAAATATGCACCTTAGATCCGACGGCGTACTAAGACATACGTCAGATGGATCTAGACCAGCTTCAGGCGTATCTTGTTTTGTGGATACAAAACAAAGATACGACGCGGGAACTTTCAAAATTACGCAGCGTATCAATAGATACGCCGGCGTAATTGGTTTGTGGATCCGGGCCATAGGGGGTTAACCGTTATTTACGAAAGGCAAATCCCCTTTGCAGTACAAGTGTAAACTACAAATGCAAAGTGCATTTTAAATTGCACTGAAAGTGCACTTGGAAGTGCAGTCGCTGTAAATCTGAGGGGTAGATCTGAAATGAGGGGAAGCTCTGCTGATTTTATTATCCAATCATGTGTAAGCTAAAATTATGTTTTTTTATTTTCCTTGCATGTCCCCCTCGGATCTACAGCGACTGCACTTCCAAAGTGCACTTTGCATTTGTAGTTTGCACTTGTACTGCAAAGTGGATTTGCCTTTCGTAAATAACCCCCAATATTTTCTAGTTTTTGCTGTAATAAACAGCCCCATTTTTTTTTTTTTTTAAAAAGCAAATTTTTTCCTCAGTTTTGGCCGATATGTATTCTTCTACATATTTTTGGTTAGGGTTGTCCCGATACTACTTTTTTAGGACCGAGTACAAGTACCGATACTTTTTTTCAAGTAGTCGCCGATACCGAATACCGATACTTTTTTTAAATGTGTCCCCAAATGCAGCCATGTCCCCCACATATGCAGCCATGTCCCCCACATATGCAGCCATGTCCCTCTAGCCATGTCCCTCACATATGCAGCCATGTCCCTCTAGCCATGTCCCTCACATATGCAGCCATGTCCCTCTAGCCATGTCTCTCACATATGCAGCCATGTCCCTCTAGCCATGTCCATCACATATGCAGCAATGTCCCTCTAGCCATGTCCCTCACATATGCAGCCATGTCCCTCTAGCCATGTCCCTCACATATGCAGCCATGTCCCTCTAGCCATGTCCCTCACATATGCAGCCATGTCCCTCTAGCCATGTCCCTCACATATGCAGCAATGTCCCTCTAGCCATGTCCCTCACATATGCAGCCATGTCCCTCTAGCCATGTCCCTCACATATGTAGCCATGTCCCTCACATATGCAGCCATGTCCCTCTAGCCATGTCCCTCACATATGCAGCCATGTCCCTCTAGCCATGTCCCTCACATATGCAGCCATGTCCCTCTAGCCATGTCTCTCACATATGCAGCCATGTCCCTCTAGCCATGTCCCTCACATATGCAGCCATGTCCCTCTAGCCATGTCCCTCACATATGCAGCCATGTCCCTCCAGCCATTTCCCCCATACCTTTGCCGCCGAAAGCCGCTGCATGGAGAAAATCGCAGCATTCATTTGAATAGCTGTTTTGCCCGCGCGTATAGACACTCCCCCTTGCTCGGGATTGGACAGATCACGATCACCCATCCAATCCAGAGCAAGGGGGAGTGCCTATACGCGCGGGAACACTACAGCTATTCAAATGAAAGCTGTGATGTTCCCACACGCCGTTTAACCCATGCGGCGGCTTTCGATGCGGCGGTGCGATGCGGCGGCTTTCGATGCGGGCGGCTTTAGATGCGGCGGTGCGATGCGGCGGCTTTCCATGCAGCGGCGCGATGTGGCGGCGGGGGGGGGAAGTATTCTATTTAGGTATCGGGGGTATTTGCGCGAGTACAAGTACTCCCGCAAATACTCGGTATCGGTCCCGATACCGATACTGGTATCGGTATCGGGACAACCCTATTTTTGGTAATAAAAAATCGCAAACAAAGGGCCAGTTTATTGTCCTTCAGACTTTAGGAGGGCCGGATTGTGGCCAGAAGGGGCAGAAAATGTCAGCATCAGTGAGAATAAATATGGCCTCAGGATTGGTGGTCAATGGGAGGAGTTGTGCCCCTATTAGCAGGAGGAATAGTGTCCCATCATTGGTATCAGCGGAAGAAAGAGTGCCCCATTCTTGGTGTCAGTGGAAGGAATAGTGCCCCATACCAGTGGGGGAAATAGTGCTTCAAGGGTCGGAAAGAAGTTAGCAAAGGGCCACATCTGGCCCTCGGGCCACAGTTTGGAGACCACTGATCTACAGGGTGGGCCATTTATATGGATACACCAAAAACGGAAGTTGGATTCAAAATGGCCAACTTCAAAATGGCCGCCATGGTCACCACCCATCTTGAAAAGTTTCCCCCCTCACATATACTAATGTGCCACAAACAGGAAGTTAATATCACCAACCACTCCCATTTTATTAAGGTGTATCCATATAAATGGCCCACCCTGTAGATCAAAACCAAGTGCAAAAAAATAATGAAAGCTTGTCCACCGTCATTGCAAACTTTGCTGTCCATCCGTTGACATGATGTAATGATATAAGAGGGGCCGGAACAGATATAAAATATTTAAGTGCGCCAAGTACGGGTCTGCAAATGGTCTGTTCTTCTGTTACCAGGAAATAAAATAGAAGGGTTTGTATTCAGCAAAACTAAAGCTTGTCTTAAAATAATAATCAGGTTGGGTCGGTGATTTCCTTTAAGATCGCGCGTTGTCATTGGCCTTCTGAATTTCCTGCTAGAAAAACTGTTTCAATGTAATTTGGTGAATTAGTGGTCGCTGTCTGTAGTCATTGGGCTAGATTCAGAAAGAATTTACGTTGGCATATCTATTGATACGCCGCGTAAATTCAAAGCTGCGCCGGCGTATCTTCTTTCTGTATTCAGAAAGCAAGATACGCCGAAATTAGGCTAAGATCCGACTGGCGTAAGTCTCTTACGCCGTCGTATCTTAGTTGCATATTTACACTGGCTGCTAGGTGGCGCTTCCGTCGATTTACGTGAGAAATTAGGTAGATACGCCGATTCAGAAACGTACGTCCGCCCGGCGCATTTTTTTTACGTCGATTACGTTAGGCTTTTTCCGGCGTAAAGTTACCCCTGCTATATGAGGCGTATCCTATGTTAAGTATGGACGTCGGGCCAGCGTCAAATTTTCCGTCGATTACGTCGTTTGCGTAAGTCGTTCGCGAATAGGGCTGTACGTAAGTTACGTTCACGTCTAAAGCATTGACGATTTGCGGCGTAATTTCGAGCATGCGCACTGGGATTCTTTCACGGACGGCGCATGCGCCGTTCGTAAAAAACGTCAAATACGTGGGGTCACAAGTAATTTAGATAAAACACGCCCACATCATCCACATTTGAATTAGGCGGGCTTACGCCGGACCACATACACTACGCCGCCGTAACTTAGGGCGCAAGTTCTTTATGAATACTGAACTTGCGCCCTAAGTTACGGCGGCGTAACGTATCTGAGATACGTTACGCCCGCAGAAAATTACGCCGGGCTATCTGAATCTAGCCCACTGTGTGGTGTGTGTGGTTTTTGTGTGTGGTCGTGTTTGTGTGTGTGTGGTGTTTGTGTGTGTGTGGTGTTTGTGTGTGTGGTGTTTGTGTGTTTGTGGTGTGGTGTTTGTGTGTGTGTGTGTGGTGTTTGTGTGTGTGTGGTGTTTGTGTGTGTGTGTGGTGTTTGTGTGTGTGGTGTTTGTGTGTGGTGTGTGTGTTTGGTGTTTGTGTGTGGTGTTTGTGTGTGGTGTTTGTGTGTGGTGTGTGGTGTTTGTGTGGTGTTTGATGTGTGTGTGTGGTGTTTGTGTGTGGTGTTTGTGTGTGGTGTGTGTGTTTGGTGTGTGTAACTGCTTAGAGCGTTCTGTGCCTTTTGTGTAATTCTAAATGATGCTTATGGCCGGGTGTCAAGGGAGGAGGTCCCGAGGCGCGAGGTGATTAGAGGGCAGCTTATTATGAGCTAATGAGGCATCGCGCCCAGCTGGGATTCAGTGCTTGACAGGCAGCACAATGTGTTATTACAGATTTATGGCCGAGATCACAGCTCCAATGAATTTTACCATAACACTCTGCCCTCCCCCCACCCTATTACCCTCCTAAACCACCCTCCTGGATGCTCAATCTTTATCACCCCCCCTCGCTAACATCCTTCTTTATATGTCATAATGCTGCTTTGCTCTTGGAAATGGTGTTTATTATTATTGGTCTAGCTAAAAAAGGTATATTTGTCTAGTTTGGCCATTGTTGTGGCTTTGATAAGTGATCGATTTGTTTTCTGATTGTTCTTTTCCGATTGGAATAATCGCTTTATAGTCGAAAACCCATCTTGTCGATTTACCACCCATAGAGGTAGGTAGTTAAGATACGGTCGTAAGTCATCATTTGCATCTCTGTTTTCTTTATGTAATCTAATAATGGGATCGCTTAAAGCGGTGGTTCACCCTGCTGAACAACATTTCAGCATACAATTCGGCATCGTAGCGCGAGCTACAGTATGCCGGTCTTACATTTTTTATCCCCGTACTCACAGTGTAATCGTACCTAGACGATTCCGACTCCCGCGGGGAATGGGCGTTCCTAGCAAGAGGGAGGGTGATTGACGGCCGACTCTGGCACGTCACGCTCCCCGAAGACAGCTGGAGTAGGTCTCGGCTCTTCACGGCGCCTGCGCACAGGCTATGCGCAGGCGCCGTGAAGAGCCAAGCCTATTTCGGCTATTTCCGGAGAAGCGTGACGCGCCAGAGCCGGCCGTCAATCACCTTCCCTCTGGATTGGAACGCCCATTTCCCGTGGGCAGTCGGAATCGTCTAGGTAGGATTAAACAGTGAGTACGGGGATAAAAAATGTAAGACCGGCATACTGTAGCTCGCGCTACGATGGCGAATTTTATGCTAGAATAAAAAAAAAAATTTTTTTTTTTTTAATAGGGTGAACACCCGCTTTAATCACTTCAGCCCTGGACCATTTGGCTGGCCAAAGACCAGAGCACTTTTTGCGATTAGGCACTGACACTGACATCTATGCGGTTGCGGTTGATACGGGCGACGTGATTAACAATAGATCCACATAAGGGGACGTTGTTTTTTATTTTTTAATAAAGGAATTGTCAAGAACTTGTGTAGTGTCTTTATTCACTTTTTCCACTTTTTTGGGTATCCTCATTTACATGGGTGGGGGGGGGGGATCTGGGGGTCCTTTGTTAAAGGGGGGTTCCAGATTCTGATAAGCCCCCTTCCTTGCAGATCCCCACAACCACCGGACAGGGTTGTAGGGATGAGGCCTTTGTTGGTGGCTCGCATGTCCCCATCTTTCCTGGCCTGCCGGGCTGCATGCTCAGATGAGGATCTGGTATGGGTTTTGCGAGGGGACCCCAGGTGTGGTTTTTTTTTTTTTTCAATTTTGGTGTGGGGTTTCCCTTTAAGTGGTTGTTAACCTATTTCTATCAAAAGCTTCCATCCTTTCTGTAATATAACAATAAGTGCCACTGTGCCTGTGTTATTTAAAAAAATATGTTTATCTGTACCTATAACATCGTTTCTCATGACGCTCGCGTGACTCCTCGGCTCTCTCCTCTGCCCGGCTGACAGCTCCTGTGGGCGGGGCCAAGCACTGCCGCTGACATCAGTCAGGGAGGAGAGGAGAGAGCGGGCTGAGGAGTCATGTGATCGCCGGCAGCCGTTGTGTTATAGGTACAGATAAGCATATTTTTTTTATATATAACGCAGGCACAGGGGCACTTATTGTTATAATACAGAGGGGATGGGAGCATTTTATATTAATTATGAGAGCAGCAGGAGGGGAGGGGGTGGGCGCTGACACTAGCCAACAGGCAGGGAGGGGGGAGAAGAAGAGAGAGGACAGAGCAGGGCTGCGAATGACCGGGGCACATACGCTGACCACAATGTCAGGGCTCAGCAGCCATGATACACCGTGGTCAGCTTACAGAGGGGAGGGCAGAACCAGGCAGGATCAGCCAGCATTCGAAGCTCTGGCCACTCCGCTTGGCTCCCTTGCACCATGACATCACAGGACATGGTGCACTTTGTTTCTCAGCCGTCTCCGGATCTAGCCAGGCATCAAAGCCATTTTTTTTACTGGTAACCTTTTCCTTTTACTGCCATTTACTGGCAGGAGAAAATTGCCTGTTTTTTACTGGCTACCAGTAAAAATACTGACAGTTGGCAACACTGGGGGAGGCGCTTTAATTTGTTTCTTTTATTGCCCTTATAAGAATAAGAAGGGATTAACAACATCCCTTGTGATAGCATGGGCCGTGACAGGTCCTCTTTATGGAAAGAACTGGGGTCTATTAGTCCCCAAATCTCTCCTCTTCCCTCAAAAGCATCTGGTCAAACCAAGCTCAGTTTGATCATAAGCTTGTTTAAAGTGGAGTTCCACCCATAAATATAACATTACATCAGTAGTTTTAAAAAAATGTCATTAGTCCTTTACGAATTTTTTTTTTTTTTTTTTAGATGCCTTTAAAGTGTTGTTGCTAGGCAGAATAGTTAATCTTCCCACTTCCTGCACCTAGGTGCTTAATGCTTCCTAACCTACACCGCACAGACTCCTGGGAATGTAGTGAGTGTAACTTTCCAGGAGTCTGTGCACTCCCCAGTCTCAAAGAATCATGTGACTTGGACAGCACAGGTGCTGAAACCTGATCTGACACTGCTTGTGCAGCACTGAGCATGTGCGAGATTTGCAAGGCTGAAATCCAGGAAGTCATACAGTCTGGCTTCATGATGCCCACACTTAAGATGGCCCCAGTCAATTTCTATTTTATAAAGTGTCTAAATGCTGTAACAACCTAACAAAACGGACCTTAGTTTACAGACTAACTTTACTAGAATACATTAAGCTTGTGTATTACAGGGGTATTTATATTTAAAAAGTGAAATTGTGGCCGGAACTCCGCTTTAAGCCGGTAACGGCTTGTGTACATGAGCCCGAATTTCTCATTGCTTCTGGTTTCTGACGTCACACAGTGGGAGGAACAACATCTGTTCCTCTCACTGTGTCCAATAGTGGTGCAACGGATCGTGATTATTCCGTGATCCGAACGGGTCACCTTGTTCGGATTGGCACACCACGCGATCCGCGGATTGAGCCCTGCTGCCTCCGCCATAGGAAAGCCCGCGGCTTCGGCCTAGCTCCGGAGCGGCCGCCATCTTGGTACACCCGGCGGCGGCCTAGGTAAGACTAAGCAAGCAGACAATCGTATATATAGTGGGGGAGATGTGGGAAGATGTGGATATTACAGTGGGGGGGTGGATATTACAGTGGGGGAGTGCAGTGGTCAGGTATGTTAGTGTAGGAATCGAGTTGGTCAGTACTACTGTACTAGTGGAAGGGAGTGCTAAATGTCTGACTGGGGGGGGGGGGAAAATTTCTTGCCTTGTCCCGGGCGCTGACAACCCACACTACACCACTGACTGCATATATAATTTGAGGAAAATATGCGTATAATATAGATTACCATTTGCCAATAAATAAATAAAAAAAAATGTCCTCGGATTTCATTTTAAAAATCTGGTCACATTAGTGTACCGTATTTATCGGGGTATTGCGCGCTCCGGCGTATAGCGCGCACCCCTAATGTGGACCCGCATTCCTGTAAAAAAAAACATTTTAGTACTTACAGGGCCAGATTCACAAAGAGATACGACGGTGTATCTGGTCCTATCTATGCGCCTGATTCATAGAATCAGTTACGCATAGATAGGGCTGAGATCTGACAGTGTTACAATGTGTTACACTGTCGGATCTTTTTTTCAATTTAAAAATGGCGCCGGGGGCGTTCCCGCTGATTTACGATAAATAATATGTAAATCAGCGAGCTACGCAAATTCACGAACGTACGCGGACCCGTCGTAGTGTTCTTACGTCGTTTCCGTAGCGGTTTTCCGTCGTATACTTACCCCTTCTTTTATCAGGCGCAGCCAATGTTAAGTATAGCCGACGTTCCCGCGTCGAATTTAAATTTTTTAACGTCGTTTGCGTAAGTCGTTCTCGAATACGGACGGACGTCGTTTACGTAAGCGTCGCAACCACTGACGTCCTAGCGACGTCAGTGGGAGCAATGCACGCCGGGAAATTCCCCGGACGGCGCCTGCTCATTTAAATCGGCGCGGGAACGCGCCTGATTTAAATAGTACACTCCCCTAGCTGCGGAATTTGAATTCCGCTGGGGGATTTAGGATCCGCCGTCGCAAGTTTGGAGGTAAGTTGTTTGTGAATTAGCCACTTGCCTCCTAAACTTACGGGAGCGGATCTTAATTCACATAGAACGAGCGGATCTATAGATCCGCTGCGCTACGTGAATCTGGCCCACAGTTTTGGTGTCTTGCGCGGCGTCCATCGACGGCCTCGTCGGGTCCGGCGTCCTTCTGCGGCCATCGTGGTGTCCTCCCCGCTCGATCCCCGCTTCCCGCGCTGAGTTTGAACCACTGCGCCGGCATATACCGAGCGCAGTACACTCGGGTATAGTCGGGCCGGCTCGGCTTCTCTCGCGTAAAGGACGTACAGGACGCACAGGACGTGACCGCGAGAGGAGCCAAGCCTGCCCGACTATACCCGAGTGTACTGCGCTCGGTATATGCCGGCGCAGTGGTTCAAACTCGGCGCGGGAAGCGGGTATCGGCGTATATCGCGCACCCACGATTTTGCCCTGATTTTAGTGTACCGTATTTATCGGGGTATTGCGCGCTTCGGCATATAACGCGCACCCCTAATGTGGACCCGCATTCCTGTAAAAAAAACATTTTAGTACTTACAGTTTTGGTGTCTTGCTCGGCGTCCATCGACGGCCTCGTCGGGTCCGGTATCCATCTGCGGCTTCGGTGGTGTCCTCCCCGCTTGATCCCCGCTTCCCGCGCTGAGTTTGAACCACTGCGCCGGCATATACCCAGCGCAGTACACTCGGGTATAGTCGGGCAGGCTCGGCTTCTCTCGCGTAAAGGACGTACAGGACGTCACAGGACGTGACCGCGAGAGGAGTGGGAAGCGTGTATCGCGTATATTGCGCACCCACGATTTTGCCCTGATTTTCAGGGCAAAAAAGTGCGCGGTATACGCCGATAAATACGGTATATGCTGTTCTATAGATTTACCTTCGGGTGAAAATAATAGCTAGGATAGGCTGATGGCCCTCGTTTTCTGGCATCGTGACCTCAGATGTGACCACACTTGGACTTCCCCTCATTTTATAGCAAAATAGCATCTTAGTAAAGTGTGTTTTTCCTCATCAGCCCCATAGATGATTAAACTCATTTTCTTTTCCAAGTAATTACTGGCTAATAAACTCCACTCTGTTCTTTAGTCCCAGAAGGGCACTCAGTATACAATCAATAGGCCAAAATTGATGGTATCTGGGATCAATCAGACTGGATTATATACCACAACCTCGCTATAACATAGACGTTAATGCTCCACCCAACACTAGACTCTATTTAAAAAGGTAGAACTCTACCCATTGCTTTGCAGATTTAAATATTAACATTAACCACTTGACCTCCGGAAGATTTACTCCCCCTTCACGACCAGGCAATTTTTTGCTATATGGCATTGCGTCACTTTAACTGACAATTGCGCGGCCATGCAACGCTGTACATAAATGAAATTGATGTCATTTTTTTTTTCTACGAATAGAGATTTCTTTTGGTGGTACTGTATTTGATCACCTCTGGGTTTTTTGCGGGTTTTATAAACAAAAAAAGACCAACAATTTTGAAAAAAACATTTAAAATATCAAATTTCCTTATGAATTTAAAGGAGTTGTAAATGAAAAAAAAAATGTCACCTTAATGCAATCTATGTATTAGGCTTCATTTCCATGGACGTTTTTACAGCCACTTTTCTGAGCGTTTTTTGCAGCTTAACCACTTAATCCCCGGACCATTTTGTTGCTAAATGCCCAGGCCAGGTTTTGCGATTCGGCACTGTGTCGCTTTAACAGACAATTGCGCGGTCGTGCGACATGGCTCCCAAACAAAATTGACGTCCTTTTTTTCCCCACAAATAGAGCTTTCTTTTGGTGGTATTTGATCACCTCTGCGGTTTTTATTTTTTGCGCTATAAACAAAAATAGAGCGACAATTTTGAAAAAAATTCAATATTTTTTACTTTTTGCTATAATAAATATCCCCCAAAAACATATATACATTTTTTTTTCCTTTAGGCCGATACGTATTCTTCTACCTATTTTTGGTAATAAAAATCGCAATAAGCATTTCTCAATTTGGTTTGAGCAAAATTTATATTGTTTACAAAATAGGGGATAATTTTATTGCATTTTTATAATTTTTTTTATTTTTTACTACTAATGGCGGCGATCAGCGATTTTTTTCGTGACTGCGACATTATGGCGGACACTTCGGACAATTTTGACACATTTTTGGGACCATTGTCATTTTCACAGCAAAAAATGCATTTAAATTGCATTCTTTATTGTGAAAATGACAGTTGCAGTTTGGGAGTTAACCACAGGGGGCGCTGTAGGAGTTAGGGTTCACCTAGTGTGTGTTTACAACTGTAGGGGGGTGTGGCTGTAGGACTGACGTCATCGATTGTGTCTCCCCTATAAAGGGGATCACGCGATCGATGCGCCGCCATAGTGAAGCACGGGGAAGCTGTGTTTACATACGGCTCTCCCCGTTCTTCAGCTCCGGGGAGCGATTGCGACGGAGCGGCTATAAACAAATAGCCGCGCCGTGGTCCCGGATCGCTCCCCCAGCGAACCCGACCGCCGCATGTAGCGGGGGGGGGTCCCGATCGGACCCCCCACCCGCTAATAGGCAAGGACGTACATTAACGCCCATGTGCCTGTCCGTGCCATATTGTGGACGTACATTTACATGCGGAGGTCGGGAAGTGGTTAAGTTGTAAATGAAAAAAAAATGTCACCTTAATGCAATCTATGCATTAAGGTGAAAAAACATCTGATGCTGCCGCTCCCCCGAGCCCCCGTTTTACTTACCTGACCCGTCAAAAGTCCAGCGCGGTCCCGAGATCCTCTTCGCCGCTCAGCCTGGCCGCTGATTGGCTAGAGCTGATGGATTAAGAGCAGCACAGCCATTGGCTGGCGCTGCTGTCAATCACATCCAGTGACACGGCGCGCCGAGGGGCGGGGCCGAGTGATACAGTGAGCGGCTATGGCGAGCCATTCTCCTGGAACGGATTATGCTCCTAATCCGGGGTTCCACTGTATTTAAAAACGCAAAATGCACCTGGAATATGCAAACTGGAACCTGCATAGGTGGGAACCAGGCCTAAATGAATTCTCATTTACTTTGTAGTGTTTTCTTTCTACTTCCTGTTGCAGTTTAATGACAGGAAATGAATGAAAATCTTCCCAATAGACTACAGACAGCAAAGAATAAACTGACATTGTGGGCCAGATCCACATACATTTGGATCGGCGCAGCGTATCAGAGATACACTACGCCGCCGTACCTTACCTGGCGTATATTCGAATCCTCAGCGAGTTCGCGCCGTAAGTTACGGCGGCGTAGTGTATTTCTGGCGGCGGATTTCAAATTGGGCGGGTTGGGGGCGGGTTTCATTTAAATGAAGCGTGTCCCCGCGCCGAATGAACTGCGCATGCGCCGTCCAGAAATTTCCCGCCGTGCTTTGCGCGAAATGACGTCGCAACGACGACATTTTTTTAACTTAGACGTGAGTTACGTCCATCCCTATTCACGGACGACTTACGCAAAAAAAATAAAATTCAAATTTCGATGCGGGAATGACGGCCATACTTAACATGGCAAGTCTATCTATACGCCGCAAAATACCAGCTTTAACTATACGCCGGAAAAAGCCGACTACAGACGACGTTAGAAAATGCGACGGCCGCGCGTACGTTCGTGGATCGTCGTAAATCGCTAATTTGCATACCCGACGCGGAAAACGATGCGAACTCCACCCAGCAGGCGCCAAAGTATTGCACCTACGATCCGAAGGCGTACGAAGCCGTACTCCTGTCGGATCGAACCCAGAAGCCGTCGTATCTTGGTTTGAGGATTCAAACTAAAGATACGACGCGGGAAATTTGAAAGTACGCCGGTGTATCAGTAGATACGCCGGCGTACTCGCTATGAGGATCTGGCCCTGTATCCCTTTTTTTTGTCTATCTGATTGCCTCTCGAGGGATCAGGGAGGATTTTTTTTCCCCTGCTTTACAGCAAATTGGATCTCATGCTCTGCTGTTTTTTTTGTTTTTTTTTGGCCTTCCTCTGGATCAACTGTGGGTGTAGGATTGTGTATATGTGATAGTTTTTTTTTTTTTTTGGTTGAACTGGATGGACTTGTGTCTTTTTTCAACCTGACTAACTATGTAACTATGTAAAAAAAAATGTTTTGACTATGCATACACTTTGACTGATTACTTTGAATACATTTGTTTGTTTTACATTTTTTTTTTAATGTTCAGGTGAAACAGAAGACCCAATGTGTGTGTTTTGTCATGCTGTCTAGGTTGTATTATCTTCACATATTTTCAGTGTGTACAAAATGCATTGGAATGATCTGCTTGCCGGGATCCCCAATGATACCAGCAGACAGATAACCTGATTAGAGCTTTGTTATGAAAACTCCTGAAGACACGAGTGTGGTGTGTGTGTGTGTGTGTGTTTATGTGTGTATGTATGTGTGTGTTTGTGTATGTTTGTATATAATATACAAGAAATGCACACTGTCGTTTTGTATAAACGTGTATCATCACTTATGGGAAACGTCATCTAAACTTGTACTGACTGCTGTCACTTTTAGTTTTTTAGTTTTTTAGTTTTTTTTAAGTTCTATTATTATTATTATGTCATTCTTTTAGATCAGCCTGAAAAGCGATCTATAATAGATCGGCAGAAGGCAGTTGACAGGTGACAGTGCCTGTTTTTACCACTTGCTGCTCAGGGCAATTCTGACATGACCAGTGGTGGCTGGTGCTCAAAATGTTTGGGGGGTGCAAACAAACTGAAAAAAAAAACACATCAGTTGCAGCCACTGTGCCCATCAAACGCAGCCACTGTGCCCATCAAACGCAGTCACTGTGCCCATCAAATGCAGCCATTGTGCCATCAAATGCAGCCACTGTGCCATCAATTGCCCCTACTGTGCCCATCAATTGCTGCTACTGTGCCCATCAAAGGCAGCCACTGTGCCCATCAAAGGCAGCCACTGTGCCCATCAAAGGCAGCCACTGTGCCCATCAAAGGCAGCCACTGTGCCATCAATTGCCGCCACTGTGCTATCAAATGCAGCCACTGTGCCCATCAAAATGCAGCTACTGTACCATCAAATGCAGCCACTGTGCCATCAATTGCCACCACTGTGCAATCAAATGCAGCCACTGTGCCCATCAAAATGCAGCCACTGTGCAATCAATTACTGTCACTGTGCCATCAAATGCAGCCACTGTGCCATCAAACGCTGCCACTGTGCCCATCAAAACGCAGCCACTGTGCCATAAAAGGCAGCCACTGTGCCCATCAAAGGCAGCCACTGTGCCATCAATTGCCGCCACTGTGCTATCAAATGCAGCCACTGTGCCCATCAAAATGAAGCTACTGTACCATCAAACGCAGCCACTGTGCCCATTAAAGGCAGCCACTGTGCCATCAATTGCTGTCACTGTGCCATCAAAATGCAGCTACTGTACCATCAAAGGCAGCCACTGTGCCCATCAAAGGCAGCCACTGTGCCCATCAAAGGCAGCCACTGTGCCATCAATTGCCGCCACTGTGCTATCAAATGCAGCCACTGTGCCCATCAAAATGCAGCTACTGTACCATCAAATGCAGCCACTGTGCCATCAATTGCCACCACTGTGCAATCAAATGCAGCCACTGTGCCCATCAAAATGCAGCCACTGTGCAATCAATTACTGTCACTGTGCCATAAAATGCAGCTACTGTACCCATCAACTGCTGACACTGTGCCCATCAATTGCCACTACTGTGCTCATCAATTGCAGCCACTGTGCCAATCAAACGCAGCCACTGTGCCCATCAAACGCAGCCACTGTGCCCATTAAAGGCAGCCACTGTGCCATCAATTGCTGTCACTGTGCCATCAAATGCAGCCACTGTGCCATCAAACGCAGCTACTGTACCCATCAATTGCAGACACTCTGCCCATCAATTGCCGCTACTGTGCCCATCAATTGCAGCCACTGTGCCCATCAAACACAGCCACTGTGCCCATCAAACGCAGCCACTGTGCCCATCAAAATGCTGCCACTGTGCCCATCAAAATGCTGCCACTGTGCCCATCAAAACGCAGCCACTGTGCCCATCAAAACGCAGCCACTGTGCCATCAAAACGCAGCCACTGTGCCATCAAAACGCAGCCACTGTGCCATCAATTCCCGCCACTGTACCCATCAAATGCAGCCACTGTGCCATCAGACGCAGCCACTGTGCCCATCAATTGCTGACACTGTGCCCATCAATTGCTGCCAGTGTGCTCATCAATTGCCGCTACTTTGCCCATCAGCTGCTGTGCCCATCAACTGTAGACAGTAGATTCGTTTTTTATTTTTTTATTATTAATATATAACATGGTTTTATATAAGGGCTGGGTGGGAAAAAAATGTATAATATATACTGTATATGCATACACCCAAAGTTTATCTCCTCAAAAGCTTGCTTTATTATAAATAGAAACCATCACCAAATCAAAAAAGTATGCTACTCCATACAAAAATCCCCCCCCCCCACACACAAACACATTCCCCACCCACATTCCTACACCCTCCCCCTAAAGGTTTTTTTTTTTTTTTTAATGCTGTGATGGTTTCTATTTATAATAAATCAATCTTTTGAGGAGATAGCCTTTGGGTGTTTACATAGATTTGTTATATTGTTTGCATTTTTTTATGGTACAATTCTGACATTTCACATAATAAATGTTCTTTTGCATTCAAGAAGTGTCTGGTGCCCAATGACTTTAAGGCTGCATTCACACCTAAGCGACAAAACGCCCGACGCGGGACGCTTCTGCCGCTAGAGGGGAGAATTCCCATTGCTGTCTATGGAGATGGTTCACATCTCATAGACGCGCAACGCCTGTCGCCTGAAAAAAAGTCCCGGACCCTTTTTTTCACGCGACAGGCGCGTTTTCCCATAGACAGCAATGGGAATACTTTAGAAAAAAATAAATAAAAAATGAAACATTTGTACTCGCGGCAAATCTGCGGCTACACGCGAACGCGGCTGTCGCTTAGGTGTGAATGCAGCCTAAGTACTCTACACCCACCATGCCTCACAACCCACTATATACAGAAGGATGTCAGCTATCCCTGGCCCTTAGATCAAAGGAGGCTACATGTGAAAGAGCTACAAATTATATTCTTTAGCAATTTGTAGCTCCTGTAGCTGGTTGCAGTGTTTGTCTTTACAGCTAGAAGTTGCTTGTGTGACATGGCAATCAATAGATACATAGGATAAATTGATTGTTATTAGGCTATTTTCTCTCAAAGTTGAATGTTAATTTTCTGCGGCCGGACTCCCGTAAGTGGGAAAGGATACCTCCCCCCTCACCCCCGTAAGGTGCCAATTGTGGCACCGGAGGTGGGGAGGAATCCGATGACCCGAAGTTCCACTTTAGGATGGAGCTCTGCTTTAAGCACAGAGTGGGAGGGGCTGCTGAGGAGGAGGCGGATGACGTCTGATGCGCATACATCTAGAAGTGGGTGTGTCAGTGCTGAGACAGAATTGGTGTGGGAGGGGCTGCTGAAGAGGAGGCGGAGACTTGTGGTGGGCATGTTTCTAGAGGTGGATGCAGTGGCGGTTCGTCCATAGAGGGCGCTGGAGCGCCGCCCCCTCTGGCTCTCACCGCCACTGAGTCTAATAACATAGATTCATGCATTGCACAAATCTATGTTATTATCGCCGCTGCCGCTGTTCTATTCAGATGGCCGGCGCTCATGCCAACGGCTCTGATAGGCTTTTCCGAGTACAGCCCTCGGGTCCCGAAAGCTTATACAAGGAACGCACTAGGGATGCACTCCTTGTATAAGACTGACAGGCGTCTCAGCCAATCAGGTTGGCCGTATCTGGCTACCGGTAACCTGATTGGCTGAGACGCCTGTCAGTCATCGAGGGCGGTAGAAGACATCGAGGGACGTGGATGGCTGACTCCAGTAAAGGTAAGTGCCGGGCTGGGGGGGAAAGGGGCACTTTACAGGGCACAGTCAGTGACATCATTGGGCACAGTGGGGACAATTAAAGGGCACAGCAGCGACAATTAAAGGGCACAGCGTTGACAATTAAAGGGCTCAGTGGTGACAATTAAAGGGCACAGTAGTGACAATTGATGGCACAGTGGCTGTGTTTGATGGCATGGCACAGTGGGTGCGTTTGATGGCATGGCACAGTGGTGACAATTAATGGCACAGTGGGTGCGTTTGATGGCATGGCACAGTGGTGCGAATTGATGGCACAGTGGCTGCGTTTGATGGCATAGCACAGTGGTGACAATTGATGGCACAGTGGCTGCGTTTGCTGGCATTGCACAGTGGTGACAATTGATGGCACAGTGGCTGCGTTTGATGGCATGGCACAGTGGTGACAATAATTGGCACAGTGGCTGCGTTTGATGGCATAGCACAGTGGTGCAAATTGATGGCACATTGGCTGTGTTTGATGGCATGGCACAGTGGTGACAATTGATGGCACAGTGGCTGCGTTTGATGGCATGGCACAGTGGTGACAATTGATGGCACAGTGGCTGCGTTTGATGGCATGGCACAGTGGTGACAATTGATGGCACAGTGGCTGCGTTTGATGGCATGGCACAGTGGTGACAATTAATGGCACAGTAGCTGCGTTTGATGACATGGCACAGTGGTGACAATTGATGGCACAGTGGCTGCATTTGATGGGCTGCAATTTATTTTTTTCGTTTGCGCCCCCCAGAAATTTTGAGCACCAGCCGCCACTGGGTGGATGTAGTGGTGCTAGCACAGACTGGGTGTGGGAGGGGCTGCTGAGGAGGAGGTGGAGACATTTGGTAGGCAGACCGGCCGGGACGACAGGATTTTTTCACCTCCCCACTGCACCCACAGCCGCCCCGAGGCCTGGCCTCAGTGGCCTTGTCTGGAATCCGGTCCTGTGGGCATCCCATATCTTCCTTTACCCCAACCAGGTTTTATCTAGCAGCTGGGTGATATGGTGGATGTTTGTTACTAGTAGCAACCAAGCGCTACACTATAAAAAATAACATCTGACTGGGAGATAAAATAACTAAATAACATTTGTTTTTGTCGCCATTCTCACAGAACAAATGTACACACAGTTTCACAAGAAAAATAGAACCCAGGGACATGAACTTCTCTGCCAAGCATGGATTCTTCTCAAAAAGACTTCAGGAGAACCTGGGGCAGCCACCACGGTTCAGTTATGTCACGTACACACGATCCAAAATTCTGACAAGAAAAGTCCGATTTTTTCTGTCGGAATTTCTGGCAAGAAAAATTTGAGAGCTGGTTCTCAAATTTTCCCGACAAGAAAAGTTCTTGGAGGAAATTTCAATCGTTTGTATGCAATTCCAAAGCACCAAAAACCATGCATGCTCAGAATCAAGTCGGCGCATGCTCGGAAGCATTGTAAATTTTTTCTTAGCTCGTCATAGTGTTGTACGTCACCACGTTCTCGACGGTCGGAATTTGGTGTGACCGTGTGTATGAAACATAAGTTTGAGCCAAAATTCTGTCGAAAAAGATCCACGGTTTTCTTGTCGGGAATTTCCGATCGTGTGTGCATTAGGGAAAGAACGTTCTTGCATGTTGGAGGAAAGTACTTTGTGAATACAGTACTTGCCTCTCTGACTTAAGGCGGCGTAGCGTAAATACGATACGCTACGCCGCCTTAAAGTTGCAGCGGTGTCTATGAATCTAGGTAATAGAGTCACTCTTTAAATGTATAAAATGGGTATTATGTTAAAGTCCGTGCAACAAGGCAAGAATAAATGTAAGCTTTGTGTACAGAAGCTAGTTCCATCAGCCACGTTTCTTATGCAAATATCAGGTTTAATGGGTTTATTGGCCCCTGTTATGTATGTAGATTACAGTTAGCAGAGGGATACCAAAGGTGGATTTAATAGCTTTAGAAATGGCATATAATTGTGTACTTAGTTAAAACAGGAATTGCGGACAATGTGGATCATTTGTATAGAAAGCCATAGTGCCTCAAATAGATTATTATTTAAACTGTCCATGTCCCAAGCGCTAAGGTTGTAAATTGCGTCATCGCATAGCAGCCAGATCAGTATGAGATGGATTCTTATCAGGAGCCTAACTACAGATCATGGGGCCCCTTAGGGTTAGGGGGTTAGGGTTAGGGGGTTAGGGTTAGGGTGTTAGGGTTAGGGGGTTAGGGTGTTAGGGTTAGGGGGTTAGGGGTTAGGGTTAGGGTTTCCCCTTGAAGTATAAGGCTAGGACTCAGGAATTGTAATAGGGGCCTCCCCCAGAGGTCAGAGGTCAGAAGGCGGTTCCCAAAGGTCAATGGTCACGAGGCGTGGCTAACCAACCCCCACCAAAGTTTACCGCCTACCCCAACTAAGTCAGGGAATGAACAAGTCGTGGAATGAACAAGCCGGGGAAAGTGCTAAAAGGGCCCTTTGGTAACCTCAATATTGTCATTGCTCTTAACATACAGTAAAGTATCAAGAAATGCCGGCAACTCGATTGCTTTCGCTTAAATCTTTATTAACCCCTTAACGCCCGCCGCACGACTATTTACGTCCGCAAAATGGCACGGACAGGCAGATGGGCGTATATATACGTCCCTGCCTTCTAGCAGGTGGGGGGTCCAATCGGGACCCCCCCCCCCCCCGCGGCGGGCGGCTTCCCTCGGGGAGCGATCCGGGACGAGGGCGCGGCTATTCGTTTATAGCTGCTCCGTCGCGATCGCTCCCCGGAGCTGAAGAACGGGGAGAGCCGTATGTAAACACGGCTTCCCCGTGCTTCACTGTGGCGGCGCATCGATCGTGTCATCCCCTTTATAGGGGAGACACAATCGATGACATCAGACCTACAGCCACACCCCCCTACAGTTGTAAACACACACTAGGTAAAGTCTAACACGTTCAGCGCCCCCTGTGGTTAACTCCCAAACTGCAACTGTCATTTTCACAATAAACAATGCAATTTAAATGCATTTTTTGCTGTGAAAATGACAATGGTCCCAAAAATGTGTCAAAATTGTCCGAAGTGTCCGCCATAATGTCGCAGTCACGAAAAAAAATCGCTGATCGCCGCCATTAGTAGTAAAAAAATAATAATTAATAAAAATGCAATTAAAATATCCCCTATTTTGTAAACGCTATAAATTTTGCGCAAACCAATCGATAAACGCTTATTGCGATTTTTTTTTACCAAAAATAAGTATGAAGAATACGTATCGGCCTAAACTGAGGAAATTTTTTTTTATATATGTTTTTGGGGGATATTTATTACAGCAAAAAGTAAAAAATATTGCATTTTTTTCAAAATTGTCGCTCTATTTTTGTTTTTTAGCGCAAAAAATAAAAACCGCAGAGGTGATCAAATACCACCAAAAGAAAGCTCTATTTGTGGGAAAAAAGGGACGCCAATTTTGTTTGGGAGCCACGTCGCACGACCGCGCAATTCTCTGTTAAAGCGACGCAGTGCCGAATCGCAAAACCTGGCTTGGGCATTTAGCTGCAAAATGGTCCGGGGCTTAAGTGGTTAAAGGGAGTTGTAAATAAACATTTTTTTTTTGCTGAAATTACTGTTTACAGGGTATAGAGACATAATAGTTAACTGATTCCTTTTAAAAACGATTAAACATAGATAAAAATCAATCATATAATGTGCCTGCAATTTCTAGTTTCGTTTTTGCATGTTTCCTGCCTCTGCTGTACAGAGCCACAGAGCCAATACAGGGCAATGATGGTTTGGAAAACGAAACTGATTGGTGCTGAGGGGTTTTAGACACACAGTAATCGCACCTCCTTGATTAGTGACCACAGAGAGAAAGCTCCCAGTACTGTGGTTATCAGGAAACAAACAACCAGGAAGTGTGGAGATCAGAGAAGAGTTACAGCAACTTGAGAGCAAAAACGAACAATGAGGACATGAAAACAGCACTGCATTAAGGTAAAGGAAGCTATTAAGATAAAAAAAAAATTCCTTTACAAACCCTTTAAGCACTAACAGCAGTGCGACATCTATAGTACTAACATGTTTCGGCCCGGAGGAAGGCTCTGGCCGAAACATGTTAGCACTTTAGATGTCGCACTGCTGTTAGTGCTCAATAAAGATTTAAGAGGAAGCAATCGTGTTGCCGGCATTTCTTGCTATTTTGATGTTTATGGGACACAACAAACCTGAGCACCGTTATTCAGCTGATCATTCTACAATCACGCAGTAGAGCTTGGGTGAGTTTTTGTCTACATAGACAGTAAAGTAGGTCTAAGGCTGGCCTAGCATTATACAATTTTATTGAATACAAATTGAAAGTGTTGAGGTTTGACCTCATGTTATATGGGTTTTGATAAATCGAATGGAAAATTTTACAAGAAAATTGTATAACGTATTGGCAGTCTGAGGCCTCGTACACACGATAGGTTAACCAGAGGACAACGGTCTGATGGACCGTTTTCATCTGTCCAAACCGATCGTGTGTGGGCCCCATAGGTTTTTTAACCATAGGTTAAAAAAAAGCCAACTTGCTTTAAATTTAACCGATGGATTCCTAACCGATGGCAAAAAAACGATCGTTAGTACGCACGACCATCGGTTAAAAATCCACGCATGCTCAGAATCAAGTCGACGCATGCTTGGAAGCATTGAACTTCGTTTTTTTCAGCACCACGTTCTGACACGATCGTTTTTTTAACCGATGGTGTGTAGGCGCGACGGACCATCAGTCAGCTTCATAGGTTAACCGATGACAACGGTCCTTCAGACCGTTCTCATCGGATGGACTGATCGTGTGTACGCGGCTTAAAGCTGGCCACACACTGAGCAAATTTTGTCCACTTCCTGATGAATCAGCTGAAATTCCAGGCCAACCAAAATGCCAGCCCCACTCCATTAGACAGACGTCGATCAAATCAACTTTATTAGCCTGAGAAGCATTGGCAAACAATCAGATGCAGCCACTGTTATCCTGGCACCACACAAATCCAAATATAGAGAAAAGTCAGCCAGTGCCAGAGACTATGGACATGACACAAAAGAGGGCCAGTGACTGGTGACACGATACAAGAGATCGACAGAGACTGCAGGCAAGAGATAGTTAGAAACGGTGGGCATGATACAAGGGATGGCCAGTGACTATGGACATGACACAAAAGAGGGCCAGTGACTGGTGACACGATACAAGAGATCGACAGAGACTGCAGGCAAGAGATAGTTAGAAACGGTGGGCATGATACAAGGGATGGCCAGTGACTATGGACATGACACAAAAGAGGGCCAGTGACTGGTGACACGATACAAGAGATCGACAGAGACTGTAGACAAGAGATAGTTAGAAACGGTGGGCATGATACAAGGGATGGTCAGAGACTATGGACATGACACAAAAGAGGGCCAGTGACTGGTGACACGATACAAGAGATCGACAGAGACGGCAGACAAGAGATAGTTAGAAACTGTGGGCATGATACAAGGGATGGTCAGAGACTATGGACATGACACAAGAGATAGTCAGAGACATCAGACATGCTGCAAGAGACTTTCAGAGACGGTAATACTTGATATAGGAGTTGTTGGAGACTGGGAACATGCTTCAAGAGAGTCATAGACTGGAGAAGGAAAAGAAGTCCCAGGAGCCGAACATCACACAACACCCTCATGTAAAGATTGGAAGCAGCTTCAGCCTAGACTCCATCCAGGCCACACCCCCAAAATGTTTTACCCCGCCCCATGACTAAGCCTTGTAGGCGGGGTGAAACATTTTAGGGGTGTGGCCGGGACGGAGTCTAGGCTGAGGCTGATGGAACTTCTTTTCCTTTCTCATTGACATCTATAGAGCTTAGACAAGCTCTTTCCCTGCCTGCAATCCCAGCGGTTGTCAGCATATAAGGACCTACTAGAGCCTGAAGTAGTAATCTTAAAGCGGGAGTTCACCCGAAAAAATTTTTTTAACATTAGATTGATGCTCATTTTGTCAAGGGGAATCGGGTAGTTTTTTTTAAATCGAAGCAGTACTTACCGTTTTAGAGAGCGATCTTCTCCGCCGCTTCCGGGTATGGTCTTCGGGACTGGGCGTTCCTATTTGATTGACAGGCTTCCGACGGTCGCATCTATTGCGTCACGAGTAGCCGAAAGAAGCCGAACGTCGGTGCGGCTCTATACGGCGCCTGCGCACCGACGTTCGGCTACTTTTGGAAAATCGAATGTTAAAAATGAACTTTTCGGGTGAACCTCCACTTTAATTTCTTTGTACGGGGGTTATAGACTGAAGACACATTACGCGAGACGGCTAGAGATTGCCCTATAACAGGGCAATAGGGAAACACAAATCAGTGTCTGCAGGGGGCCCGAGGGCACAAAAAGTACCCAAAGGCCACCGGTTGGGCATGATGACTGTAATAGATTAGTTGGTAAATGTATCTGGACAGAAGATATCAGAAGAAACATAAAGTATATGTACAGGTGGAAGCCATGGGGGGCCGGGAGGAGTAGAGTGCATGCATGTGTAATTAATTGGCCTTAATTTGTGATGGGATGTGGAATGTGTGTTGGGTGTAGCCGGAAATCCCTGTCACTCAGGCATCCACCCGCACCATCACACACAAGTAAATGAGTTTGGTCAAACTCTGTAGATTTGATCTCACTGTGAACTGAAAACAGAGGAACTCTGCCGGCCAAAAGGGCGGAAGGGGGGTCATGGCGGACAAGTGGTGAACCCTTCCTGACCTACACGGAGGGGGGAGGAGGATGGGAAATGGGGGTAAGGGAAGGATCAGGCACAGGTGCACAGATTCTGGTCTCAATATCAGAGTCAAGTGTACAGTCTTTGTGCTGTCTCTGAGAATGCAGTGTCTGGCTCTGTCCCTGCCGGATCCCCAGGGAGGCCTTTCATTCTCACTGTTACCTGCACCAGGTGAGGGGGAAGTGGAACCAAGTCTCCGACACTAAAAAGAATTCAACAGCAACATTCCTGTGTCTACTAGTAAACACCAATCCTCTGTAATGAGGACCCGTCCCATGCCATGGCACACATGAAAGACCACCATCATAATGTAATCATCTACCATAAATACATTTAGATTTAGATCTGAACCCAATTAGTATAATCTTGTATAAGTTTTAATAAAAGATTGTGGTTTCAAACGTTGCTTCCGGGTGTTTAAAATGTGCAGTGTTCCCTAAAATAAAGTCCATGTGGTGATATGTTTGCTACAGTACCAGATGTAAGGAAAAATTTGGGACTTTAGCGTGGGTCAAATGTCTTCATCCCTGAACAGTGGCGGCTGGTGCTCCAAATTTTTTTTTGGGGGGGGGGGGGGGGTGGGGGTGCAAACAAATTGAAAAGAAAAATACATCAAGCGCAGCCACTGTGCCCAGCGTAGCCACTGTACCCAGCGTAGCCACTGTACCCATCAAGCGTAGCCACTGTGCCCATCAAACGCAGCCACTGTGCCCATCAGTGGCGGTGCGTCCATAGAGAGCGCAGGAGCGCCGCCCCCTCTCACTCCTGCACCGCCACTGAAAAACAATACATAGATTCATGCATTGCATGAATCTATGTATTGTCGCCGCTGCCGCCTACTATTCAAATGGCCGGCCCCCTGGCGAGCGCCGGCCATCTGAATAACGGCAGCTGGTTGGCTGTGGAAGTGTCTATCAGAGCCAGCTGTAATCGGCTTCCAAATGGTTAACCAGGGGACACACGGGGTGTGCGTTCCTTGGTTAACACTGACACGCATCTCAGCCAATCAGGTTTACCGGATCTGGTTACTGGTAACCTTATTGGCTGAAGCGCCATCGAGGGCGAGACTACATCGACGGATCCTGGAAGATCCGAGGATGGCTGACCAAGAAAGGTAAGTGCCAGGCAAAGGGGGGGGGGCAATCTGGCGGCATTTTAGGGACAAACTGGCGGCAATTGATGGGCACAGTGGCGACAATGGCATGGCACAGTGGCTGCGTTTGGCATGGCACAGTGGCGACAATTGATGGGCACAGTGGCGACAATGGCATGGCACAGTGGCTGCGTTTTTGTCATGGCACAGTGGCGACAATTGATGGGCACTGTGGCGACAATCGCATGGCACAGTGCAGTGGAGGTGCGTCCATAGAGGGCGCAGGAGCGCCGCCCCCTCTCACGCCTGCACCTAAACTGAAAAGTGCCCAAAAAAATCATACCTGGAATTCTGCCTTAGAATACACTATATTACCAAAAGTATTGGGACACCTGCCTTTTCACGCACATGAACTTTAATGACCTCCCAGTCTTAGTCCGTAGGGTTCAATATTGAGTTGGCCCGCCCTTGGCAGCTATAAGAGCTTCAACTCTTCTGGGAAGGCCGTCCACAAGGTTTAGGAGTGTGTCTATGGGAATGTTTGGGTGGGCCAACTCAATATTGAACTCTACGGACTAAGACTGGGATACCATTTAATTTCATGTGCGTGAAAAGGCCGACATCCCAATACTTTTGGTAATATAGTGCATGTTAAGGCAGAATTTCAGGTATGGGGCTAGATTCAGAAAGATCAGCGGATCTTTCTGCTGGCGTAACGTATCTTATTTACGTTACGCCGCCGCAAGTTTTTCAGGCAAGTGCTTTATTCACAAAGCACTTGCCTGTAAAGTTCGGCGGCGTAGCGTAAATTAAAATTCGGCGGGTAGGGGGCGTGTATCATTTAAATGATGCGTGTCCCCGCGCCGAACGAACTGCGCATGCGCCGGCCACGACTGAATCCCAGTGCGCATGCTCCAAATGACGTCGGCAATTCGTCATGCTTTCGACGTGTACGTAAATTACGTCCATCCGTATTCGCGAACGACTTACGCAAACGACGTTAAAAATTCTATTTTCGTCGGGGGAACGACGGCCATACTTAACACTGGCTGCGCCTTATAGACCCAGCGGTAACTATACGCCGGAAAAAGTCGAACGCAAACGACGTAAAAAAAAAGCGCCGGGCGGTCGTTTGTTTCTGAATCGGCGTAAATCCTCATTTGCATATTCCTCGCGTAAAAATACGGAAGCGCCACCTAGCGGCCAGCCTGAAATTGCAGCCTAAGATCCGACGGTGTAAGTCACTTACTGTCGGATCTTAGGGATATCTATGCGTAAGCTGATTCTATGAATCAGGCGCATAGATACGACCTCGCGCACTCAGAGATACGACGGCGTATCAGGAGATACGCCGTCGTATCTCTTTCTGAATCTGGCCCACGATTTTTTTGGGCACTTGAGCTTTCATAGTGTATGTGCAAACAATAAAAAAATGCTTCAAGAAAGAATAAAAAACATATAAAACATCACTTCCACTAATAAAAAATATTTAATAAATGAATAATAATTGAATAAATATAAATGTAATAAAAATGCAACAAATAGGAAATTCGGATTTAGGAATTGAACTGAATTTGGGAACATGTCTACACCTTTCCCGGTGCGGTGCAATCAACTCTTGCATGTCTATTCTTTTCAGCCTCCCAAGATCTAATTTGCCAGTGTGGTAAATGGAGTTCTGGATCTCCTACAATCCTCTGATGTTGAGGCGGGTTGGCAGCCAGACACAGGCAAGGATGAAAAGCCAAATGCTTCCTCCAGAGAAAGGTCCTGTTTAACAGAAACAAATTGCTGAGCACTTTTCCATGACACGGACCAGAGGCGGGAGCACCTTCTACTCAACTTGCATGGACAGTGCTTCCAACCTGCTCAGGGATCCGGTATCCCAACCCCCCAGCCTTTGTTCACTCCCGGTCCCCCCTGAAAAACCACAGGGAATAGAGAGCGGTTAATTATTGTACTGGCAGCTCACACATAGGCCTGATGAAAAGTTCAGAGCACTAGCTCCGGTAGTCAGCCTCTCAGCTGCAGGCTGTGCCTATGAAAGGCCGATCTGTCCCGGCTCATTCATCCGAGCCCCGCGGGAGCCCCAGCCATGAAAGACTCTTGTTTGCCTTGTACTCTTTAGTGCGGAAGTACAAAACTGAACATTCTACAACGACATTCGAGGTGGCCTGATCTGCTGTGTGTGTGCGTGAATCACTCTGTTTGTTACGACTCGTCCCTTTGAAGGTCATGATACCGTTTTTTTTTTTTGTTCAGGTTCCCCTCGTAGGCACTCATGCACATACTGCTTGAACGATGATTCACGGCAAATCAATACTTCCATTCCTCATCCTGACATCTGTATATACATAAATACATATATTTACACCTGCTACATTTATTTTTTTCTCTTACGTAAAAAAAAAAACATTTTCTAATATGTATGGAGTGCCTGGCGAACAATGAATAATGAAGAGGTATTTTCTGAGAGGGCTGTATAGGCGACTGTGGCTCCTACATGAATACTAATTTGTGACCCGTCCTACACTAAAGCTCATCTACTTTACAGTGGAACGCCATATTTTTTTATTTGGTGTTACGTTGTACACAGAGCTGCACGATTCTGGCCAAAATGATCTTAGAATAAAGATCACGATTCTGACCGAAATGATCTTAGAATAAAGATCACGATTCTGACCGAAATGATCTTAGAATAAAGATCACGATTCTGACCGAAATGATCTTAGAATAAAGATCACGATTCTGACAGGAATGATCTTAGAATAAAGATCACGATTCTGACCGAAATGATCTTAGAATAAAGATCAAGGGCCAGATCCACAGCCCCGCAGCGCAACGTAACTTAACAGATTTAAGTTACACTGCCGCAAATTTCCTAAGTTAGGTATCGATCCACAACACACTTACCTGGAAATTTGCGGCGGTGTAACTCAAATCCGTCCGGCGCAAGGCGTTCCTAATCTAATGGGGCGAGTCCCATTTAAATTAGGCGCGCTCCCGCGCCGGACGTACTGCGCATGCTTGTGACGCAAATTTCCCGACGTGCTTTGCGCGACGTGACGTAATTTTTTGATCGGCGCGTAGCGTATTTCCGTATTCTCGTACGGCTTACGCAATCGACGTAAAATTAAAAAAATTGACGCGGGAAGGACGGCCATACTTTACACAGCAGTACGCCTGCTGTGTAAAAGTAGGGCTGCTTTACAAAAGTGTAAATAAGCGACGGGAAACTAACGTAGCGGTGACGTAGCGAACGCGACAAAGCTTTGAGGATCGACGTAACTCCTCATTAGCATACCCAACGCGTAATTTCAACGATGAATCCCCCCAGCGGCAGTCGCGGTACTGCATCTTAAGATCCGGCAGTGTAAAACTATTACACCTGCCGGATCTTCTGTCTATCTCTTGGAAACTGATTCTGTGGATCAGTTCCAAAGATAGAAACAGGGATACGCAGGCGGAACAGCAGATCCGCCTGCGTATCTCTTTTGAGGATCTGGCCCCATGATTCTGACTGAAATGATCTTAGAATAAAGATCATGATTCTGGCCAAAATGATCTTAGAATAAAGATCACGATTCTGACCGAAATGATCTTAGAATAAAGATCACGATTCTGACCGAAATGATCTTAGAATAAAGATCACGATTCTGACCGAAATGATCTTAGAATAAAGATCACGATTCTGACCGAAATGATCTTAGAATAAAGATCACGATTTTGGCCAAAATGATCTTAGAATAAAGATCACGATTCTGGCCGAAATGATCCTAGAATAAAGATCACGATTCTGACTGAAATGATCTTAGAATAAAGACCATGGGCCAGATTCAGGTAGACTTACGACGGGCGTATCAGTAGATACGCCGTCGTAAGTCCGAATCCGCGCTGTCGCAACTTTAAGCGTATGCTCAAACTGAGATACGCTTAAATGTTGCTAAGATACGCTCGGCGTAAGTCTCCTACGGCGTCGTATCTTAACTGCATATTTACGCTGGCCGCTAGGGGCGTGTACTTCCATTCCTCATCCTGACATCTGTATATACATAAATACATATATTTACACCTGCTACATTTATTTTTTTCTCTTACGTAAAATAAATACATTTTCTAATATGTATGGAGTGCCTGGCGAACAATGAATAATGAAGAGGTATTTTCTGAGAGGGCTGTATAGGCGACTGTGGCTCCTACATGAATACTAATTTGTGACCCGTCCTACAATAAAGCTCATCTACTTTAAAGTGGAACGCCATATTTTTTTATTTGGTGTTACGTTGTACACAGAGCTGCACGATTCTGGCCAAAATGATCTTAGAATAAAGATCACAATTTTGACCGAAATGATCTTAGAATAAAGATCACGATTCTGACCGAAATGATCTTAGAATAAAGATCACGATTCTGACCGAAATGATCTTAGAATAAAGATCATGATTCTGGCCAAAATTATCTTAGAATAAAGATCACGATTCTGACCGAAATGATCTTAGAATAAAGATCACGATTCTGGCCAAAATGATCTTAGAATAAAGATCACGATTCTGACCGAAATGATCTTAGAATAAAGATCACGATTCTGGCCAAAATGATCTTAGAATAAAGATCACGATTCTGGCCGAAATGATCTTAGAATAAAGATCACGATTCTGGCCGAAATGATCTTAGAATAAAGATCACGATTCTGGCCGAAATGATCTTAGAAAAAAGATCGCGATTCTGGCCAAAATGATCTTAGAATAAAGATCATGATTCTGACCGAAATGATCTTAGAATAAAGATCACGATTCTGACCGAAATGATCTTAGAATAAAGATTACGATTCTGGCCGAATTGATCTTAGAATAAAGATCACGATTCTGGCTGAAATGATCTTAGAATAAAGATCACAATTCTGACCGAAAGGATCCTAGAATAAAGATCACGATTCTGGCCGAAATGATCCTAGAATAAAGATCACAATTCTGACTGAAATGATCCTAGAATAAAGATCACGATTCTGACCGAAATGATCTTATGCCGCGTACAGACGGTCGTTTTTTGTGATGAAAAAAACCGACGTTTTAAATCATGAAATAAAACAAAGTTTTTGAAACTTCATTTTCAAAAACGACGTTGCCTACACACCATCGTTTTTTCAAAATGCTCTAGCAAAGCGCGGTTACGTTCAGCACTCTTTTCCATTGAAGCTAGCTTCATAACTTGCTTCTGAGCATGCGCGGGTTTAAAAACGTAGTTTTAAACATCGTTTTGCCCACACACTATCATTTTAATTGACACAAAAAACGACGTTTTGAAAAACAACACAAAAAATTCAAGCATGTTCGAATTTTTTTTTTGTCGTTTTTCAGAAGACATAAAACAACGTTTTCCCCCCACACGGTCATTTTAAATGACGTTTTCAAAAACGACGTTTTTTTTTCATCACAAAAAACGACCGTCTGTATGCGGCATTAGAATAAAGATCACGATTCTAACTGAAATGATCTTAGAATAAAGATCACGATTCTGACCGAAATGATCTTAGAATAAAGATCACGATTCTGGCCAAAATGATCTTTGAATAAAGATCACGATTCTGACCGAAATGATCTTAGAATAAAGATCACGATTCTGTCCGAAATGATCTTAGAATAAAGATCACGATTCTGACCGAAATGATCTTAGAATAAAGATCACGATTCTGACCGAAATGATCTTAGAATAAAGATCACGATTCTGACCGAAATGATCTTAGAATAAAGATCACGATTCTGACCGAAATTATCCTAGAATAAAGATCACGATTCTGACCGAAATTATCCTAGAATGAAGATCAAGATTCTGACCGAAATGATCCTAGAATAAAGATCACGGGCCAGATTCACAGAAGAAGTACGCCGGAGTATCTACTGATACTCCGGCGTACTTTCAAATTTGCCGCGTCGTATCTTTAGTTTGAATCCTCAAACCAAGATACAAACCGGCTTCTGGCTTCGATCCGACAGGCGTACGCCTTCGGATCGTAGGTGTAATACTTCGGCGCCCGCTGGGTGGAGTTTGCGTTGTTTTCCGCGTCGGGTATGCTAATTAGCTTTTTCCGGCGATTCACGAAGGTACGCGCGGCCGTCGCATTCTCTTACGTCGTCGCTAGTCAGCTTTTCCCGGCGTATAGTTAAAGCTGCTATTTCTTGGCCTATAGTTAGACTAGCCATGTTAAAGTATGGCCGTCGTTCCCGCATTTCATTAAAATTGTTTATTTTTTTTTGCGTAAGTCGTCCGTGAATAGGAAAGGACGTAACTCACGTCGTCGTTCGAAAAATCACGTCGGTGCGACGTAATTTTGCGCAAAGCATGGCAGGAAATTTCAAAACGGAGAATGCGCAGTATATTCGGCGCGGGAACGCGCCTAATTTAAATGATCCACGCCCCATTTGAATTAGGCGGGCTTGCGCCGGAGGGCTTTACGCTACGCCGCTGCAACTTTACAGGCAAGTGCTTTGTGAATCAAGCACTTGCCCGTAAAACTTGTGCCGGTGTAACGTAAAAACGATACGTTACGCCGCCACGGATCTATGTGAATCTGGCCCTTGGATTCTATGCGTTACCCACTCCAGACCCCTGCACTCCGTACATTACAAATCCTTGACCCAGGGAAGCATAGGCTCAGATTAAAGCCTTTTAAAGCCCCTCCTATTATAAGCACAATTTGGCCTTAACACACATACATTGGTTGAACTGGATGAACTTTTTATTTTTCAGCCCCATCAACTATGTAACTATGTAAGATTTCCACCCACTTCCTGTTGTGTCTACAAGAAAGGAAGTGAAGGGAAATCTCTTGAATGGGAAACAGATGGAAAAACAACTAGTTTACCCTTTCCTACTCTAACATATATACAAAGGTTTTTTGCTTTAATAAGGTATGCTTTAATTGTCCGTCGCTAAACGCCGGCATGGCTGCGCCTTTCTTTGTGTCGCATACAAAGGGACACAAATGTACAGCAAGAGGGTTGCATTGTCCTATTCATTGCGGCTCACAATGGCAGAATGACCTTATTGATTTGCTATAAGTCATTGGCGTTGGATGCACTGTGCAGGGTAGATTAGGGCGCCCGACGCGGCATTTACTGCTCACGCTCTCGGCACGTGCGCTCCTAGCTCTCCCTCCTGGAACTGTCATTTGTTGGCGAGTTTTATATGATCAACAAGGAAATCAATCACGATTGATGGCGGACATTAGTTTCTGAGATCACTTATGGATCTTTGATGTCGGCAGGGCTTATGGACAAGAACAGCGATGAAGCCTCTTTAGATTGATACAGTAAAAAATATCAATTTGCTGAATCTAACACGTTCATCATTGCATTCTAAAAGCAATCGATCTTTTTCAGCAGCCCGGCATCTAGCTGCAGCCGCCTCTCCGGAAGACGTATATATTTATATAGAGGAGAAGTGACACACAGTAAAAGGATGAGGCTTTATAATGAAATGTAGAATTCTGCTTTTCTTATGTGCTGGTCGTGTAACTCCTACACTTTATTATAGATGTAATAGGTAGGACGCTACAGACGCCCAGGTCGCTGCCGGCTTCCGAAAACGGGTTCCGTTATTTTTGGTTGTGAAATCTCGCTGTGATTTTGGCACATGCACTTTTAGCGCAAATACATTTTTTATTGCGCATGTTTTACAATTATCATTTATGAAAAAAAAAAAACATGCAATAGTCCTCCATAATGGATTCGTGTGATGAACTTAAAGCGGGGGTTCACCCTAAAAACTATTTTCTACCATTACATTGACATGATCCTCGACGAAGACAGTATGCCGTTTTTTTTTTTTGCTGTACATACCTTTGTACGGCTATTTTCTTCCCTGGCTTCCGGGTAGGGCCTCCCGCGGGAGTGGGCGTTCCTATCCAGCAGGTGACTGACGTGATGACAAACACTAGCTCCCCTCGTCGCATAAGGATCGTCACGAGTTGCCGAAAGAAGCCGAACGGCGAGTCGGCGCTATACTGCGCACCGCCATTCGGCTTCTTTCGGCAACTCGTGACGCTCCTTATGCGACGGGGGGAGCGGGAGGCCCTACCTGGAAGCCAGGGAAGAAAATAGGTATGTACAACAAAAAAAAACGGCATAGTGTTATTGTCGAGGGTCTTGTCAATGTAATGTTAGAAAATAGTTTTTAGGGTGAACCCCCGCTTTAAAGCAGTGGCAGCGGGTGCTCAAATTTTTTTTTGGGGGGTGCAAACAAACTGAGAAATTCTGAAAAAAAAAACATCAATTGCAGCCTTACTGTGTCCATCAAACGCAGCCACTGTGCCATCAAGCGCAGCCACTGTGCCATCAAATGCAGCCACTGCGCCATCAAACGCTGCCACTGTGCCCATCAAACGCAGCCACTGTGCCATAAAATGCAGCCACTGTGCCATCAAACGCAGCCACTGTGCCCATCAAGCGCAGTCACTGTGCCATCAAACGCTGCCACTGTGCCATAAAATGCTGCCACTGTGCCCATCAAATGCAGCCACTGGGCCCATCAAATGCAGCCACTGTGCCATCAAACGCTGCCACTGTACCATCAAACGCTGCCACTGTACCATCAAACGCTGCCACTGTGCCATCAAATACAGCCACTGTGCCCATCAAATGCAGCCACTGTGCCATCAAATGCTGCCACTGTGCCATCAAACGCTGCCACTCTGCCCATCAAACGCAGCCACTTTGCCCATCAAACGCAGCCACTGTGCCCATCAAGCGCAGCCACTGTGCCCATCAAGCGCAGCCACTGTGCCATCAAACGTAGCCACTGTGCCATCAAACGCTGCCACTGTGCCATCAAACGCTGCCACTGTGCCATCAAATGCAGCCACTGTGCCATCATGCAGCCATTGTGCCCATCAAGCGGAGCCACTGTGCCATAAAACGCTGCCACTGTGCCATCAAACGCTGCCACTGTGCCATCAAATGCAGCCACTGTGCCCATCAAATGCAGCCACTGTGCCATCAAACGCTGCCACTGTACCATCAAACACAGCCACTGTGCCATCAAACACTGCCACTGTGCCATCAAACACTGCCACTGTGCCCTCACATGCAACCACTGTGCCATCAAATGCTGCCACTGTGCCATCAAATGCTGCCACTGTGCCCATCAAATGCAGCCACTGTGCCATCAAACGCTGCCACTGTATCAAACACATCCACTGTACCATCAAACGCAGCCACTGTGCCAACAAACACAACCTCTGTGCCATCAAATGCTACCAATGTGCCCATCAAACGCAGCCACTGTGCCCATCAAAAGTTGCCACTGTGCCCATCAAACGCAGCCACTGTGCCATCAAACACAGCCACTGTATCAAACGTAGCCACTGTGTCATCAAACGCTGCCACTGTGCCCATCAAACACTGCCACTGTGCCCATCAAACGCAGCCACTGTACCATAAAATGCAGCCACTGTGTCCATCAAACGCAGCCACTGTACCATCAAACGCAGTCACTGTGCCAACAAACGCAGCCACTGTGCCAACAAACGCAGCCACTGTGCCATCAAATGCAGCCACTGTGCCCATCAAACGCAGCCACTGTGCCCATCAAATGCTACCACTGTGCCCATCAAACGCAGCCACTGTGCCCATCAAACACAGCCACTGTGCCATCAAACACAGCCACTGCACCAAACGCAGCCACTGTGCCATCAAACGCTGCCACTGTGCTCATCAAACACTGCCACTGTGCCCATCAAATGCAGCCGCTGTGCCATAAAATGCAGCCACTGTGCCATCAAATGCAGCCACTGTGTCCATCAAACGCAGCCACTGTGCCCATCAAGCGCAGCCACTGTGCAATCAAACGTAGCCACTGTGCCATTAAACGCTGCCACTGTGCCATAAAATGCTGCCACTGTGCCATAAAATGCTGCCACTGTGCCCATCAAATGCAGCCACTGTACCATCAAACGCAGCCACTGTAAGGGTACCCCATGATTTTCAGGGCAAAAAAGTGCGCGGTATACGCCGATAAATAAGTACCGTAATAGTATTTTTTTATTATTCTGTTGTATATTGTGACAGGTCAGTATTTTTGCAAATTGTGTCCATGCGGACAAATGTTGGATAGCATGCTTTAAATTTTTCCGCGAATAATTGTCTGCTTTTGGATTTTCCAGCGGACAAAACTCCAAAGTACAAACACGCATACTCAGAAGCAAAGCTCACCATAACACAACATTAGCAAAAGGTGCCCAAAGGGTGGCGCTAAAGAGCTGAAAAACCACGTCGTTTTGCGTTTGTTGGCCGACAATTAATTGTGTGCCATTTGTATGCAATACAAATTCTTGGCCAACGCCCTTCGGACAAAAGTCCTACGCTTTGTCCGCGGAAAATCCGATGTACCGGGCTATAGAGTAGGCGAGTACAATTCTCAAATAAAGTTTACCAGAGTTCCCCTTTCATCTGAATCAGAAGGGAACCAAAAATTTATTGGAAAGATTTGCAAATTATCTTGCAATAAATCCAAAGATTTGAATAATAATAAAAAAGGATGAATGTTGCCTTTTAAATACAGCTTAGAACCTTATTACCTTATTATAAACATAAATATGCTGGGGCTTGTCTACTCTACTATTCCTGCACATATCCCTTTCATGCCGAGCGTACGCATATATGCGTCCTCGGCTTTCGGGGGTTATACCAGGATGATGCCTGCAGCTGCAGGCATCATCCCGTTACCGTTGTTTAGAGCCGGCGATCGGCTATCCAGACATAACAACCAATGAGGCTAAAAGCCGCTCGGTTGTTATGCCGGAGGAGCGGGAGGGGATATCCCCCCCCCTCCCGCCGCCTCTCGCCGCCCTGACCGGGCCTCCCGTCCCACCGGGAGACCCGATCCTCCATCCGGCGCCTCCATCGTCCAGGCGCAGACTGAAACTAAGCCGTAAACGGCTTTGATTCAGTCTCCGCAATGTAAACACGGAAGCGACGTCATGACGTCACTTCCGGGTTTCTCGGCTGCCAATGGCACCGGATTTAAAAAAGTACACAGAATCAGTTTTTTTTTTAAATTACAGTATTCAGAATCGCCGTTTTTGCGATCTGAATACTTTGAAGTGCAAAGGAGGGATCGGGGGTACCTGTCACCACCTATTACTGTCACAAGGGATGTTTACATTCCTTGTGACCAATAAAAGTGATCAAAATGTAAAAAATAAAATAAAAACACAATTTAATATTATAAAAAAAAATAAGAAAAAAAAACATTTAAAGCGCCCCTTTCCCCGAGAGCTTGCGCAACAAAGAAAACACATACGGAAGTCGCGCCCGCATATCAAAATGGTGTTTAAATCACATATGTGAGGTATCGCTGTGATTGTCAGAGCGAGAGCAATAATTCTAGCACTAGAACTTCTCTGTAACTCTAACCAGGTAACCGTAAAAAAAAGTTTAAAGCGTCGCCTATGGAGATTTTTAGGTACCGTGTTTTGTCGCCATTCCACCATGCGCCCAGCCTAAATGTGCGCCCACCCTACGCCGGCGTAAGCAAGCTACGTCGGTGGGGTGTAGCCTGTTTTTAGGCGCATATCTGTTTGTGGGTCTGGCGCACAGATACGACGGCGCACATTTGCACTTACGTCGGCGTAACTTGTTATACGTCGGCGTAAGTGCTTTGTGAATCTGGCCCTATAACTTTTGCGCAAACCAATCAATATACGCCTATTGAACTCTTATTTTTAACAAAAATATGCAGAAGAATACGTATCGGTCTAAACTGAGGGAAAAAAAAACTTTTTTTTATACATTTTTTGGGGATATTTATTATAGAAAAAAGTAAACAAATATAGCATTTTTTTCAAAATTGTCGCTCTTCTTTTGTTTATAGCTCAAAAAAATAAAAACCGCAGAGGTGATCAAATACCACCAAAAGAAAGCTCTAAAAAAGGACGTACATTTTGTTTGGGTGCAACGCCGCACCTTCGCGCAATTGTCAGATAAAGCGAAGCAGTGCCGAATCGCAAAAAGTGCTCTTGGTCAGGAAGGGGGTAAATTCTTCCGGGGGTTAAATAGCGCAAAAAATTTAAATCGCAGAGGTGATCAAAGACCACCAAAAGAAATCTCTATTTGTGGGGGAAAAAAATGACATCAAGTTTGTTTGGTTACAACGTTGCACAACCGCGCAATTTTCTGTCAAAGCGACGCAGTGCCGTATCGCAAAAAATGGCCTGGTCATTAACCACTTCCGGACCGCCGCATGTACATTCACGTCGGCAGAATGGCACGGACAGGCACATCGGCGTACATGTACGTCCCCGCCTTTCCCGGGGTCGGGGGTCCGATCGGGACCCCACCCCTGCTACATGCGGCGGTCGGAAACCCGCGGGGAGCGATCCGGGACAAGGGCGCGGCTATTCATTTCTAGCCGCCCCCTCGCGATCGCTCCCCGGAGCTGAAGAACAGGGAGAGCCGTATGTAAACACAGCTTCCCCGTGCTTCACAGTGGCGGCTGCATCGATCGAGTGATCCCTTTTATAGGGAGACTCGATCGATGACGTCAGACCTACAGCCACACCCCCCTACAGTTGTAAACACACACTAGGTGAACCCTAACTCCTACAGCGCCCCCTGTGGTTAACTCCCAAACTGCAACTGTCATTTTCACAATAAACAATGCAATTTAAATGCATTTTTTGCTGTGAAAATGACAATGGTCCCAAAAATGTGTCAAAATTGTCCCAAGTGTCCGCCATAAGGTCGCAGTCACGAAAAAAATCGCTGATTGCCGCCATTAGTAGTAAAAAATAAAAAAACATAAAACTATCCCCTATTTTGTAAACGCTATAAATTTTGCGCAAACCAAATCGATAAACGCTTATTGCGATTTTTTTACCAAAAATAGGTAGAAGAATACGTATCGGCCTAAACTGAGGAATTCATATAGGTTTTTGGGGGATATTTATTATAGCAAAAAGTAAAAAATATTGCATTTTTTTCAAAATTGGCGCTCTATTTTTGTTTATAGCGCAAAAAATAGAAACCGCAGAGGTGATCAAATACCACCAAAAGAAAGCTCTATTTGTGGGAAAAAAAGGACGCCAATTTTGTTTGGGAGCCACGTCGCACGACTGCGCAATTGTCTGTTAAATCGACGCAATGCCGAATTGTAAAAACCCCTTGGGTCATTTAGCAGCATATTGGTCCGGTCCTTAAGTGGTTAAGGGGGCAAATCCTTCCGGGGCTGAAGTGGTTAATCTGTGGCAATGATGGTCTTTGATAATAATAATCGTTTATACTCAGATTTTAGTTGACAGCAGATTGGCTGTTACGGCTTCCTGCACATCGCCGTTAGTCCTGTAGCAGTAAATGCCGTCATTACCAAACCCCTAGTTCTTCGTTTTCTGCTTAAGTCAATATGGTCATAAATATAAAGGCTTTATAATTAAGTAGTGACCTGGTCAAAGTCTAGTGAGACTAATTGAATGAGTTCTAATTAGTAAAGTAAATAAGCATAATAAAGTACAATCACATATACAGAACCGTACTACACGGCATAATGTTGTGGGAATGATGTAATTAGTTCTAATGCAATGGGCCCAGCTGGATTTTTTACCCTCGATGTGTCTATACATCTGGCAGGCTAGGCTAGTAATGTCTGGATCTTATGGTGTGGTGAAATGTATACAGGCAGACACAGACGATGGGGCATGTTTTATAGAACTGATTGAGAAATCAACTCACAAATAAGACACAAATTTCACTTTTTTATTTGTCTAAATATACAGCGGAGATCGAAAGTTTGGGCACCACAGGTAAAAATTTGTATTAATGTGCATAACGAAGCCAAGGAAAGAGGGAACAATCTCCAAAAGGCATCAAATTACAGATTAGACATTCTTATAATATGTCAAAAAAAGTTAGATTTTATTTCCATCATCTACACTTTCAAAATTACAGAAAAGAAAAAAATGGCGTCTGCAAAAGTTTGGGCACCCTGCAGAATTTATAGCATGCACTGCCCCCTTTGCAAAGCTGAGACCTGCCAGTGTCATGGATTGTTCTCAATCATCGTCTGGGAAGACCAGGTGATGTCAATCTCAAAGGTTTTAAATTCCCAGACTCATCTGACCTTGCCCCAACAATCAGCACCATGGGTTCTTCTAAGCAGTTGTCTAGAAAACTGAAACTGAAAATAGTTGTCGCTCACAAAGCTGGAGAAGGCTATAAGAAGATAGCAAAGCGTTTTCAGATGTCAATATCCTCTGTTCGGAATGTAATTAAGAAATGGCAGTCATCAGGAACAGTGGAAGTTAAAGCAAGATCTGGAAGACCAAGAAAAATATCAGACAGAAGAGCTCGCAGGATTGTGAGAAAAGCAATTCAAAACCCACGTTTGACTACACGATCCCTCCAGAAAGATCTGGCAGACACTGGAGTTGTGGTACACTATTCCACTATAAAGAGATACTTGTAGAAATATGGTCTTCATGGAAGAGTCATCAGAAGAAAACCTCTTCTACGTCCTCACCACAAAAATCAGCGTTTGAACTTTGCAAATGAACATATAGACAAGCCTGATGCATTTTGGAAACAAGTTCTGTGGACCGATGAGGTTAAAATATAACTATTTGGCCGGAATGAGCAAAGGTACGTTTGGAGAAGAAAGGGCACAGAATTTAATGAAAAGAACCTCTGTCCAACTGTGAAGCATGGGGGTGGATCAATCATGCTTTGGGGTTGTATTGCAGCCAGTGGCACAGGGAACATTTCACGAGTAGAAGGAAAAATGGATTCAATAAAATTTCAGCAAATTTTGGATGGTAACTTGATGCCATCTGTGAAAAAGCAGAAGTTAAAGAGAGGATGGCTTCTACAAATGGATAATGATCCTAAACACACCTCAAAATCCACGGGGGATTACATCAAGAGGCGTAAACTGAAGGTTTTGCCATGGCCTTCACAATCTCCTGACCTCAACATAATTGAAAATCTATGGATAGACCTTAAAAGAGCAGTGCGTGACACACAGCCCAGAGATCTCAAAGAACTGGAAGACTTTTGTAAGGAAGAATGGGCAAAGATCC